>NC_068310.1:39268210-39373210 GCF_025860055.1 Xyrauchen texanus | reverse complement strand
GCTGAATGAAAGTTCAGAGATACTTCAACTTATGCCAATTTACCCAGAAGTGACCATTTCGTTCTCGTGAACACATGGGATGGAAATGCTACTTTATTCTCATGCTACTCTCCACGATCCACGCACAACTTACCACACGCCCCATTGAGAACAAGAACCACTAATCACGACCACGAGGAGGTTACCCCATGTCACTCTACCCTCCCAACCAAGCCAGTTTGGTTGCTTAGGAGACCTGGCTGGAGTCACTCAACACACCCTGGATTCAACAGGACGCCCCGGACAGGACGCCCCTCCGCTTTTCTGGCGGCACCTGGGGACATTCCTCCGCCCCTGGCAGCGGACCTACCGCTCCAGGCGATCGGGGATTTACTTCCCTCCTCCCCTCGCGGACGGCGGTCTAACCTTGACCCCTCCGCGTTTCTGGGGGACGGCAGGGCACTCCTCCGCCCCTGGCAATGGCTCCATCGCTCCAGGAGGTCGGGGAATCCAGTCCCCACTCGCCCCACGGATGACGGCCGTTCCCCGCGTCCGGGCGGTCGGGCTACTCCGTCACCCGGCAGATGGTAGCGGATCTCCCCTGGGTGGACGGTACTGTCGAGGAATCTGCGACGGGCATCCCTCCTCCTTCCCGGGTTTCTGCACCAATGTAACACTGTTAAGGATGGGCAAGGAGGAGGCGAGAACCGGCTTGTCAATATAAATAATATTTAATTAAACTCAAAACAAAAAGCACAAACATAAACACACACATGACGGACATGCCCGTAATTCTCTCTCTCTCGAACCGTCGTCACCGGCCGCCTTTATCCCTCGCACGCCCCATCAGGCCGATTGACAACCGTGCGTGCGACATTCTAGCCCGGCCTCGCCCCCCTCCGCTCCACAGTCTCCTTTATATTATTTATGTATACATTTTGGTTGGTTTATATGTATTTCTTTTTCTTCCTTCACCTGTACTTGTCTTCATGACTCTATGTGATTGTATTCATACATTGTTTGATCTTATTGAACATTTACATAGAAAGAAATCCACAGTTTTCCAGCATTTGTGGACTTTTAAGACGGTCCTTTACCCACCATAGGCACATTTTTCAACTTATATCAATGTTAATTTAGCGATCTGGGGCGATTTCACCATGATGCCATCTGACCAGCTTAAATACGGGACAAATCATATCCCGTATTGATTCGATAGCATAAATGTATCTTTAAATATGGGACGAGGGTTGTAACCCTAACTTATTATTTTTAAAATGACATTTGCAACTTGAATGGAAACATGTCAGAACCACAAAGCAAAATTGCTCCATTGTATTCAGAATATATATATATATATGCAACAAAAAAAATGTATCGTTTATCTGAGCCGGTTATTCAGAAGGACTATAAGAGTGACAGCTTGAACAGGAAGTGACCAGATGCAGATACCAGGTGACTTCCTGGAGCAGTGATGTAATGAGAGTGAAAAGTGTGTGTGTGATCTTGAGTCAGAGGGTATTCCCTAAAATGTACAATCACCTTAAAACATCAAGGCATAATTATATTTCCTTCATCAATATAAATACATTTATATCAACTATACGTTTTTAATGGGAGGTTTTATTGGGTCAGGGGAAATAATATTCAAGACAGTGTTGTGTTTGTCAAAAGCTCTGTTGAGCAGGCTAGTACTCAGATGTCTAGTGATGACCAGAACATTTGTTCCTGATGTTTTGTGTAGTGCATTTTGTTGTGTTGTGGTTTATTGTTCATGTTGTGAATGTTCCTGTGTAATACTGGATGCTTTTCACTAGATGGTGCTATTAGTCTCACAATACAACAGTGCCCGCAAATGTTGCACATATTCAAGGATTCATTATACATTCATTTTAAATCATTGTTTTTTATTTATTTTAAATATTAAATGATACAATAGAGTCTATAATAGAGCTCTATAATAATGTAACTTAAACAACAGCACTGCATTATTAACAAAACTCACATGAACTCACATTCTTCATGTTTTTCTTGAGAAGAATTAGTTTGTCTACATTCAAGTCATTTTTATTTGTATAGCACTTTTCACAATACACATTGATTCAAAGCAGCTTCATTTAAAATAATGCCTTAATGTCTTAAAGCCCCCAGTAACAAGCTGAAGGTGACTGTGGCAAGGAAACAAAACTCCTTTCAATGTTAGTTAAGAGAAAAAACCTTAAGAGGAACCTGACCTCTGCTTTATTATATATGCAAATATGGCAATATTATGTAGCAGTTTGAGTAAAAACCGATCGGTCGGACAATATTATCGGCCGATATTAGCCTTTCACCGATATATCGGTATGGTCGTATATGTTTACCAACATGCACAGATATGAAAACCTTTATTTCAGAACATATAATGCAGAAAACAATGCTTTAGAATTGGTGTCATTACGTAGTTTGTCCAGCAGAGCGCGCTCCGACTCTGAGCTGTTCTGCAGACAGGGCGGTGTTAAGCAGTGTCTTCTCGGCAAGTTGCTAACTAGTTTATGAAATACATACTGGAAAGTTAATAAACAATGACCCCATCATTTTCCCTGTTCAGTATAACTAATATAACATTAACCCTGTCCCTGATAACCATGTCACTCATGTCTGTTTGCTGATAGCAGCTATAGTTTCTCAGTGCAGTCAGTAATGTAGCAGATTGAAAGGTAAACATCAGAGCATCTTTTTGCAGCTCAGCAGACAACAGTGCGGTGGTGGATTGTGTCTGTTGAGTATTGATTTCACAATACATTGTTACCTAGTTGGTGAGACGCAATGCTGGAAAGTAAATAAAGTTCATCGTTTGTCTCAGAGCTTATAGCAAACTAGCTAACCACGTAGCTACTTTCATCGCTTGTCAGTTTGAGTGGAAGCTAATGTGTAAACATGTATTCACCAAACGGTTTTGTTCAGGATTCACAGTTTGGTGCCTCCTTCAACCGAACAATTCCAGTCATTGCATTTATAAAGTGTAATATTTAATTGACTGATTTTGCACCGTTGAAAGTTTCCCCTAAACCTGTATAGCAGAATACGATGTAACACCGCTAACGCTAATTTTTCTCTCATCACGGCAGGTGTAAATGCTTCCTGTTTTACAATCTGCCAATAATTGACTGGCAGTATTAAAATAGTCAGCATTTGACTCATACTAAACAGTACTGATGTTTATTTAGCTAGTTTATTTTATTTTTATTTATTTATTTAAATGGTTAGCATTTGACTGATATTACACATACAGTACTGATATGTATTCTTTATTTTCTCAGTGTACATTTCTAGAATTTGTTGACCATGTATAATAATAATGTCAAATATTCTTTGATAAAAATATTTGTTTAAGAATCAGCCTTCTGAGAACCTTTGTATAGTCATATCGGTGCAAAATCAGTGAACAATCCACATAGAAAAGTTCTGCTTTTATTCCAGCTCAAAGATGAACTATATCGGCCATCATATCAGTAATCAGTGAATTTTCCACTTCTAAAATCGGTATCAGTCTCAAAAATCCCATATCGGTCGGGCTCTACTCTTTTCCAATTCCACATTGCATGTAGACACCTTTACCGACATTCTTATCGGCTGTATTCAATGTCTGCAATTGTTTTGCTTAAAGTCGACTGATATATCACCGAGGCTGATATTTGGTATTTTCTCCTCAATACTCCCTGTAATTTTAACTGTCTTGTCTAATGATAGCAATACAACTTCTAATCATATATCATCTGCAAATACGTGGATATTTGGTTTAAAGAAGACGATTGAATTTCTTTGAAAGGTTTAATAAACTAACCTCACAAAACATGCGCATTTTCAAAAACCATGCGCAGAAAAATATCCAAAGCTCACACATGTTGCGTGACAAAAAACAAAAAGGTCTATCCCGGCCGCGTCATCATCTAAGAGCGGTTCCCGTTCAATGTGACAGCAAAGAACTGCAGGTTCACTCCAAACATCTTTACTGCTACAATTTGTTATAAGCCTATCACAGAAAAGGAGGCGATGACAGTGTTTCACCAGACTTGCAATGAGGAAAACTGTAAACTGTAAAAAGTCACAAAGCACCACCTCACTCACCGGTGGTGCTTTACTGCCATCCAGGACGGCAAACCTCAAATGCGATGTGGTTTTTGACTACATCTGTATGTGATTTTTGTGAGCACAATACATTTTGCACCCCGTTAACAACTATATTTAGCGCTGACCATTTGCAATCGGATCGTCCTAAACACGTCTTATTACCAGCTGTAAATGTAACCGGCCCTGTTCACTCCGCTCCGAACGGGACTCGGCGTGGGAGGCGGGTGTGCTAACAAGGAGGCTAAAGGCTACAGCCTCTAGCGTCAGTAGCTAGTGCACCTCTTGAGGCCAGGAAAGTGAGGTTTCTACACATTGCACAGCTATCTACCAGCTGGCTCCCGTTACACTCACCCCCCTAAACCTCACTCACATCCGGGTCACGGCACCATTGTAACCGGCCCCGCTCCGAACAGGACTCCAACCGGCGTCTCCGGCATGGGAGGTGGGTGCGCTAATAAGGAGGCTAAAGGCATTCTTCTAGTAAGTCTTTCTAGTTTTCTAGTCATGAAAAACAACATTGGTCAAGGTGGATGGGGACCCTGTTCCTTTCAACAGATTTTAGGAATGGGGAAAAGGTTAGGTTTAGGGTTGGGGTTATGGGTGTGTCCTCTAGTCTTCTGATTTTAGGGGTGCATTACCTGCAGTATATTCAGAAAGCTGAGAAAAATTATTCATACTAAATTTTTTGTATGAATTCTTTTCTTCTCCAGCGAAGTCTTTGCTGTCTTGTCATACAGGTGTGTGTCTCCAGACTCACTCATTCCACTGGATTGGGAATGTTCTGGACTGCTCTTCATCTCTGCATCTCCTTCATCTAGAAGTTTTTCTTTGCCTTCAGACACTACAAGATAAAACAAGGCATAGCATAACTTGCTCTTTAGTGTTTTGAGTTCATCTCTAAAATGATGAACTTACTGTTAGGACGTGTACGGTCAAGGCTGTTCCGTCGCACAGGTTTTGAATGTCCAGACTCACTCGATCCACTGGCTTGTGAATCTCCTTCTCTTTGATCTAGAGGACTGACTTTGTCTTCAGACACTATAGATAAACAAACAAAGCATAGCATAACATAAGTGTCTGGGATAATACTTGGATTGATGAATACTCACTATCGGTTTGATCTTCAATGCTGTTGTGTCGCACAGGGTTGAAGGTTCCAGACTCTACTCTGCTCTCCACATCGACCTTTCTTCAATAAATTATTTCACACGATTTCGTATGTAATGACATTCTAGAGAATTGTATGCTTTCAACTTTGTGGCAAAAGT
Organism: Xyrauchen texanus; assembly: GCF_025860055.1. Taxonomy (NCBI): domain Eukaryota; kingdom Metazoa; phylum Chordata; class Actinopteri; order Cypriniformes; family Catostomidae; genus Xyrauchen; species Xyrauchen texanus. The sequence continues at coordinate 39,367,850 of NC_068310.1, read as the reverse complement.
TTATAAAAGACCATTTTCCATACAGAAGTCTCTCTTGAGCGCCGAATATGCCTCTGAACTATGAAAATAGGCCAATGAGAAGACTGGCAGACAGTATTTACATACCCCGCCCCCGGACATACGGGTATAAAAGTGGGGAAATATGTCGAGTTCATTCAGAAATTTTCTTCGGAGCCGATGGTAGTGCATGCAGTCTGCTGCGAGTCACACACCTGTTCCTGCTTTCCTCTGACGCTCTGCATGATGTTGGATCGACGGCGCATTACAGCGGCTTTCTCCTTCATTGCACGGCAGTGAGGATTTGCCCCTGGGCGCTTCGACAGCGCAGAGAAATCTCTAAAAGAGTTGTTAAAAGAGTGATATCCCTTTTAAGTAAAAGAGTATTGTGGCAGGGTGGAGGGCGGGGTCGTGATCATACACACCCGGTCCCTTATCAGGCAAATTAAGTCTCCGAGAGGGATAAAGGGCGATGACAGACGGTGGTGCGAGGAGAGAGAGATAGATTACGAACATGTCCGTCATGTGTGTGTTTGTCTTTTAAGTTTATCATTAAAACTATTATTTCTATTGTCAAGCCGGTTCTCACCTCCTCCTTTCCATTGATCCCTTTACAAGTATTTCCTCTAAAAGAGTATTTCACAGCGGCGTTGAACGTTGACGCGTCTTTTTAAAGATTACTTTCCACCCCTGTGTTGTTCCTGGATGCGGTAGAGTGCTCTCTGCTTCAAACGGCCACAGGCGTTGTCTTGTGTGTTTGGGCAGCGATCACACAGAGGCTGCATTTGTGGATGGGTCATGCTCTCACTGCGAGGGCATGACCATGGCAACGTTGCGGTCGCGGCTTGCTTTCAACAGCCGCCCCCGCATTGCTCCTTCTTCCCACATAATTAAGGACAATGTGGCTGGCGATGGAGGCGATCTGGGGATGGCAGCGGGTGCAGCTCCGCCGGGTACACCCCCTCGGTCCACCCGCCCCCCAGCATGCTCGTTGACTCCCGTCCCTGCTCGAGGTAACACCGGCTCGCCTCACAGCCAGTCTGCCTATCCTCTCGCTGCTGCATCAGAGAGCATGGCATCTGACGCAGAAGACTCCCTGGGCTGCTGCCTTCGGGCCAGCATGCCCAGGCTGAGGCAGATGTGCAGATGACCCACATGCTTTCCTGGGCCGTCGCTAGCTTGGGGTTGGATTGGTTCCTGGAGTCTGGGTGCCACTAACAGCCTCACAAACCCCCCCGTTTTTCGCGGAAGTGAAGTTACTATGTGTGCATAGATAGTAGGTGCTCAGGCACCTCAGCCGATTGGGCTTCAGGTCAACTGGTAAAAGAGCAAGCTCGTCCTGGTTCAGAGCATCTCTTTTCTCGACATGGAGTTAGACTCAGTCTTAATGACAGCACGCCTCACCAACGAGCGTGCACAGTCAGTGCTGAAATGCCTCGCCTCCTTCAAGCCAGGCACAAAGTTCCCTTTAAAACTCTTCCAAAGGCTCCTGGGGCACATGGGATCCTAGTGGCTCCTTACTGGCCCACCCGGACCTGGTTCTCGGACCTCATGCTTCTCATTTTTCACATGCTTCCCCTGAGGAAGGACCTTCTTTCTCAGGGGCAGGGCACGCTCTGGCATCTGCACCCAGAACTTTGGAACCTCCACATCTGGCCCCTGGATGGGAAGCGGAAGATCTAGCTGGTCTACCACCTGCCATCGTAGACACGATCAACCAAGCCAGAGCCCCTTCTACCAGGCATCTTTACGCCCTGAAGTGGCGCTTGTTCACAGATTGGTGTTCTTCCTGGGCTGAAGACCCACAGAGTTGCGCAGTTAGGTCAGTGCTCATATTTCTGCAAGAAAAGATGGAAGGGAGGCTGTCCCCTTCCACCTTAAAGGTGTATGTTGCTGCTGTATGTATATGTCGTGGCCCACCATGATGCAGTAGACAGCAAGTATTTGGGTAAGCACGACTTAATCCTCAGGGTCCTAAGAGGCGCCCGGAGGTTAAATCCCTAGGTTACGTATGTAACCTCCGTTCCCTGATGGAGGGAATGAGATGTTGTGTCCTCCCGGCCACATCACTGAGCCGAGCCACTGTAATGGCCGGACCATTTCCGGCTCCTCAGAAAAATCCTGAATGAACTTGATGTATTTTCCCGCTTTTATACCCATATGTCCGGGGCGGGGTATGCAAATACTGTCTGCCAACTTCTCATTGGCCTTTTTTCATAGTTCTGAGGCATATTCGGCACTCAAGAGAGACCCCTAGTGTCGCTTCTTCGACACAACATCTCGATCCCTCCATCAGGGAACGGAGGAAACATACGTTTCCTAGACGTTTTTTGATATATCAGCAAAGGATCAACGTCTTTTAGCACTTTTGACCATAGTGTGTAATCTTTATTTGTTTAATTGATGAAGAGAATGAGAAATATGAGATTATAAATGCTGAAAATACTCACAGGCAGGGGAAGTTAACGCCGAGCTGTTATCCAGATCTGTTTCTTTTCTAGTGAAATCTGTCTCCAACTGTTTGATGTGATGTGTGTCTCCATCTTCTGCCTCTCCTGGTTTCTGTTCCTGATGTTTCTCTTTTGCCATGACATTTTTTATCTCTTTTTGAAGTTTCTCAATATCCGTTTTATATTGACTCTCACGACGAATGTAATCATCAACCATGGATGCGTACATGTCTCTCAAACATCTCTCTGTCTCTTTAGAAGCCTCCAACTTTTTATTCAACTCCCGATTATCGGTTTTAAGTTGATTCTCACGACGAATGTAATCATCAAGCATGGATGCGTACATGTCTCTCAAACGGCTCTCTGTCACTTTAGAAGCCTCCAGCTTTTTATTAAACTCATCAACAACTGATGAAAAGATGTTTCTCAAGGTCTCACTGTCTTTACAAGCCTTTAATTCTTTAATTAACGGACTGTCATGAGCACTTGAAGCACCTGTTTCCTCCTGCTTGATATCTTTACTTTTTATCAGAGTATCCATCATCAAACATTTCAAAGTGTCCATGTCTTTCTTTAGATTATTCTCAGTGAGTGTGGACTTTTCTTTCAAAGCATTTACTTCTTGTGCATGCCGTTCATCTTTCTCGTCCATTTCTTTATTTAGATTATTCACAGTGAGAGTGAACCTTTCTGTTAATTCAGTCACAACTTGTGCATGCTGTTGTTTCATGTCTGCAGTTTCTTTCTTTAGATCGTTTTCAGTGAGTGTGAACCTTTCTTTCAATTCAGTCATCTCTTGTGCATGCCGTTCATCTTTCTCTGCCATTTCTTTCTTTAGATTATTTTCAGTGAGTGTGAACCTTTCTGTTAATTCAGTCACAACTTGTGCATGCTGTTGTTGTATGTCTCTAATCTCATTCCTTAGAGGTTTCTCTGTTTCTTGTCTTATTTCAGCCATTTTGTCGTTTTCCCATGATGCAAATGATTTTTTCATGAGGTTTTCATATGATGCCTGAATAAAGAACTTGCATTTGTTTTTATGAATCATTCTTTCAGTGTGTCTGAACAGAGTCTCAACACTCTGGTCAGTGTCTTCCAAAGTATGAAACATGTTCACATTTCTGATGGAACTGACCCGTTCTGCATTATTTTGTCCAATAAACAGAACCACAGCATATTTTAAGGCCTCTTTGCCGAACACTTTTGCGATATCGTTTAATAGATAATTTGCCTTTCCAGTCGCTTGTTGACTGTCAGTCACTAACAGAAAGGCATGAGGTCCAGGAAAGACCTGTGATGCACAATCTAACATCTCATCCTTGATAGATTCAACTTTTGAGCAGCAGCAAAATGATGATTTCAAACGATTCATCCATGAGGAAGGTGTTTTCACCACAGAGATCTTTCTTCTTGATACTCGACCCTTTCTGTGCTCAAATATTCCAGAATTAATGGGTTCTCCTCTTCCTCTGAGGATGATGTCACAGGCTCGATCCATAAGACCATCATCAGCTCCGAGTAGAATAAATCTGAACTCTTCAATGAATTGTGTGACTGTTTCATCTGTTAAAGAGATATAACATGTATATGAACATGGACTCAAAATCAGGGGCCTTAAGTTTATATTACATAAACATACAAATAATTTATAATAATGTTTCGTTTTTGCTCACTGGATGAATATGACTTACATCGCTGTGGGTCTCTTTGTTCATCTGTTGGAAAAAGAAGTGGTAACACTTTACAATATGGGTGCTTTAATAAGCATTAATTCATGCTTAACTAATGCTTAACTAATGAACAGATAATACTGAGTTAATGTATGACTCTTGATTAACTAATACATTCATTAATGATTGCCACAGTAGCAACTAATAAAGAGTCTGTCTGATTAATATATTTAGTCATATATTAATTGCTATTTATTAAATGTGTCATCATGGATTAATTCACTAACAACTTATATATGAACTAATAGTGTTAATTAATGTGTCAATTACCACAATGAGCCGAAGCCATGTATTTGAACTTCCACCCAATACAGGTGCACTAATATGCATTAAAACATGCTTAATTACTGCATTAATACTGAAAATTCAAAATAGTGATTACGCTTTCATTCCAGAACCATGGCTTTCCAATTTACATTATTAATGTTTTCCACCAGATGGCGCCATTTTCTCATGTTTAGCCTATGGTGCAAATACATGCTTTTTCCATATTTTCTGTTTGCTGTATTATAGCGTACTGCAGGCCAATTGAATAAATGATGCAGCTAAAATCATGTGTGTGTGTTATGGATGTTAGAGCGTGTTCCCTTCTGTCACTCACTCAACGTTGTGTCGATTTAGTGACACTAGGGGTCGCTCCTGGAAGCCCCAGACGTGTCTGATCTTTGAGAAAAGGCCAATGAAAATTTGTGAGTGGAATTTGCATGCCACTACCCCGGACATATGGGTCTATAAGGAGCTGGAATGCAAACACTCATTCAGACTTCTTCTTCAGAGCTGAGCAGTTGTTCATTCATCTCTCGCTCTTACAAGCTGTTAGTTTCTATGGCGCATTGCAGCGGTTCTCCCCCTCTCGCACTGATGTTGTGAAGAGAAGCACCCCTTCCACAGCGAAAGGAGTGCTGGCTCAAGTGCTTGGGTGCAACCCATGTGGAGATGGCATTCGTGGATGGTTCATGCCCTCATTGTGAGAGTATGACCATGGCTATGTTGTGGTCACGGCTTTCCTTCGTCAGAGTGAAAGCCACCCCAGTGGCTCCCCGGCTCGGCCCATCTACCTATGGGTATGAGGCGGAGTCGGTTAGCACTGGGGGTGATCTCGAGACTTCAATGGGAGCCTCTCTGCCGGGAAACCCCCAACAGACCTTGCATTCCCCAGCATGCTCGTGCACGGCCGATCTCATTGCGGGTTTGCGGTTTAATTCAGGGATTGCGAAGAGGATGAGCTTTCGTTTGCAGCATCGCAGAGCTGGTTCGTCATGTCTGACGTGGATGACTCGACTAGACTCCCAACCTCGGGTGCGGTAGCCCAGTCGCAGGCTGACGCGGAGCTGGCGGCCATGCTCAACGATTGGTTCCTTTGGCCATAGCGGCGCTCACGTCCTGAGGAGCTGGAGGAGCCTGAGGATCCTTTTCACAAACTCCTCTGCTCTCACTACACTAGACGGTGGGTTGGCAAGGGGGTACTCGCCGATTCCTCAGGTGGATCAGGCGGTCGCGGTGCACTTATGCCTGAAGAGTGCCGTAACCTGGCGGAGTCGTCCGAGGCTCCAGTCCAGGGCCTGTAGGCTTATGTCAACATTGGCAGCTAAGGCCTACAGCGCTGCTGGACTGCCGCCTCTGCCCTGCATGCCATGGCACACCTGCAGGTGCACCAGGCCAAGGCACTTAAAGAACTGCTCGAGGGTAGTTCTGACCCGGGACTAATGCAGGAGCTGCGCTCGGCAAATGATCTCACCCTCCGAGCAATGAAGGTCACGGCACGGTCTGAGTGTCTGCATACGTTCAGGCAGAACACATCAGTCTTACGGAAATCTTTTCAGAGGTTCCTGGGGCATATGGCATCCTCAGCGGCTGTCACACTGCTCGGGTTGGTGCATATGAGACTGCTTTAGCACTGGCTTCAGACCCAAGTCGCGAGATGGGCACACATTGCACCACGGCACACACTGCATGATCATGATGATCGTTCATCCCTTGGTCTGACCTAGCTTTCCTACGGGCAGGAGTTACCCTAGGCCAGGTCTCCAGGCACATCGTGGTTACAAAGAATGCCTCCAAGCGTGGTTGGGGCACTGTGTGCAACTGGCACGCAGCCACCGTTCCTTGGACTGGCCTGTGACTGCATTGGCACATCAACTTCCTCGAGTTGCTGGCAGTAGCCCTGCGAAGGCTATTGCTGTTGATCCGGGGCAAGCATGTGTTCTTCCGGATGGACAACACAGCGACAATTGCAATCTCACCCGCTGTCTCCTCATCTGGAGTCAGCAGTGTCTCAAGTTGTTGCTAGCCACTGATATTCCAGGCCACCTCAACAGCACAACGGATGCGCTGTCGTGGCATGTCATGCTCAGGGGAGAGTGGAGTCTCCACCCTCGAGTGGTAAAGCTGATTGGCGGGCAAGCGTAGGAAGACTCGTTTGCTTCCCGGGAAACCTCCAACTGCCCGCTCAGGTATTCACTGACCGAGGCTCCCCTTGGCACAGACGTGCTGGCACACAGCGGTCCCCTGTGCAAATACACGTTTCCCCCAGTGAGACTACTTGCACAAACGTTGTGCAAGGTCAGGGAGGATGAGGAGCAGGCCATACTAGTGGCTCCATATTGGCCCACCCGGGCTTGGTTCTTGGACCTCATGCTCCTTGTGACAATCCCCTGAGGACGGACCTTATTTCTCAGGGACGGGGTACCATCTGGTACCCACGACCAGACCTCTGGAATCTCCACATCTGGCAATTGGACGGGATGCAGAAGACATAAGTGGCCTACCACCTGCAGTGGTAGACACGATCACTCAGTCCAGGGCTCCCTCGACGAGGCGACTGTATGACCTTAAGTGGCATCTGTTCGCTAAGTGGTGTTCATCGACTTGTTCATCATGTTGCTGCTTTGGTGGGCAGCGGAAAGAAGCACTGTCTCCAAACAAAGGATTGCCCACTAGGTCATTGACACCATCGATATGGCATAACACAACCAGGACGTGCCACCCCTTGCCATCATCATGACTCCTCATCTGCAGTCAGCAGTGACTCAAGTTGTTGCGAGCCACTCTTATCCCGAATGCCACCCATTCTACCAGGGGTGTAGCGGCCTCCTGGGCTCTGACCAATAGTGCCTCTATAGCAGACATCTGAGGAGCAGTAGGCTGGGCAACACCTAACACCTTTGTGAGGTTCTACAACCTCTGGGTTGAGCCGGTTTCATTCCGTGTATTGTCAGATTCAAACAGGTAAGTCTTGGGACAGCTGGCTGGGTGTACCCCTCCCTTGAGGCGAATATGTGCGCTCCTTCTCCCAGTTGCTTTCATAAAAGTGTGGACCCTGGACGTCCTTCCTCCTTAACCCTCTGACTGGTGGGTTTTTCAGAGAAACTTGCCGCCGGCCCAGTAGATGTGTCAATTAGGCTCCTCTTTAGACCCCCAGCTTAGACCCCGAAGCCGCTGCCAGGCGCCGCCATTTGCGCCATTTAGAATTTCAGCCGCCGCCAGCCAATAATTTCGTAAGCCAAATTGAGCCGCCATCTGATAAAGTTTGGCTGAGCCGGCTAGAATTATTTGCATCAAATAATAATTCTATCACATAGAGACATACACACACGAAATATATAAACAATACACGAGATCTATTTTCCCACTGGATTCATAACAGCACAGTCTTGTGCTCGTTGCTACGATACACAGACTCACAGTGAATTGACGACCAATTAAAATTGCTCGTTTTCGGTACAGAAGAAGCGATGCATTTTTTTCTCGCACTGAGGTGAAATGGCGGAAAGAAGCAAGAAAGGTAATTTTGATCTCACTTCGCAGCGTCAGCCATTTGCAGCTATGAAAAGTTTGGCGGCTGCAGCAGCCATTTAGGTTTTGGCTGAGCCGGCTAGCCAGCCAATAACTTCATCAGCCAGCCATTATTCTCAAAACAAATGGCTTCGGGCTCTACACCAGCTGAACAATTTCATTCCTTTTAGGTCAGCCAGTACTTACTTTTTGAGCAGTTGACTTGTACCCAAGGTGCAGGTGACCGTTTGATGCCTATGAATGCATTGGGGGTCGTTACATGATGGCCTGGTATGCTGGCTATGAGGCATACAGAGCTGTTCCCATCTCGCACCGCCAGTCCACGTAAAACAGTTCAGTAGTTCTGGTGTTTTCCATAGGGACCTCTAGTGTCACACATCGACACAACGTCGAGTGAGTGACAGAAGGGGAACGTCATGGTTACTAATGTAACCTCCATTCCCTGATGGAGGAAACAAGACATTATGTCCCTCCTGCCACAACACTTAACTACCCATTGAAATGGTCGGGACCTTGTCTCGGCTCCTCAGTGTGAAACCTGAATGAGTGTTTGCATTCCAGCTCCTTATATACCCGTATGTCTGGGGGAGTGGCATGCAAATTCCCCTCCTCGCCAATTTTCATTGGCCTTTTCTCAAAGATCAGCGCTATCTGGGGCTCCCAGGTGCGACCCCCAGTGTCACTACATCGACACAATGTCTCGTTCCCTCCATCGGGGAACGGAAGTAACGTTAGTAACCATGATGTTTTGTATGTGTGTATTGAGAAATTTGTGTGTGTGTGTGTGGGGGGGGGAGGGGGGCATGTTTATGTGGTTTACGAGGACAATTTTTTAGGTTACCAACTGGTAATTACAAGGGTATGATGCTATAAATGTGGTTTATGGGGACATTTCTAGTGTCCATAATTTAAATAGCTTAAAAAACATATTAAACGATGTTTCATTGAAAATGTAAAAATGCAGTATAGGTTTAGGGGTTATGTTAGGTTTAGAGGATAGAATCTATAGTTTGTACAGTATAAAAACCATTATGTCTATGGAAAGTCCTCATAATGATAGGTAGACCAACGTGTGTGTGCGTGTGTGTGTGTGTATGCATGTGTGTGTGTTTGTGTGTATGTGTGTGTGTGTGTGTGTGTGTTTGTGTGTGTGTGTGTGTGTGTGTGTGTGTGTGTGTGCGTGTGTGTGTGTGTGCGTGTGTGTGTGTGTATGTGTGTGTGTGTGTGTGTGCGTGTGTGTGTGTGTGTGTGTATGTGTGTGTGTATGTGTGTGTGTGTGTTTGTGTGTAAAAACAACATTATGTATACAAACTGGCATTTAAAGGGTTAAAATCCTGAAAATCAATGAATATTTGGTAGTTATGATCAGGAATGAAACTAATTGAAAGAACTAAAATAATATTAATATAATATTATTATGGCAGTTTTTTACGCAGACATTTTTGTCCTCTAAGGACCTCTGAGTAACTTTTTTTTAATTGACGCACATGGGTTAATATTTGAGCAGAGTGAATGCAGGAAATTGTGTGGAGTCAATTGAGAAGTGAATGTCTATATTTGAATTCAAGAGTGTAATACAGGATTACAGGCTTGTTACTGTCACCAGTTCTGTTGTATTTAGCCAGATATTCCAATACATTTCTTATTATAATAACAGATAAAATTTGATCTTGCATAATTCATCAGCACAGTGTACATTGTCAAATAGGTCAGTTACACGGGACAGTAGTGTGTAAATGCAGTAGACAACCCCATCTTGACGGTAAATAGTACAGACTGCGGTAATAATTACTTTACAGACATACGTCTGGAAAAATAATCCTGTCCAAATAGGTTTAGCTTTAGAGGGTAAAACCCCCTTTTGCAATGTATTTTAAATGTATTTGAGCATCATTTCAGTGCGTGTAAGGGAAAGAACGATTTGTGTGGATCTGTCATAACAAGATTTGCCACAGTGGCTATTCTGACATAATTTAAACAAATGAAAATGTAAAACTGCCCTAACAAGAACAATAATGTACTAGGAAATATTTTGAGTGAAGTATGCAGTCCTAAGGCCATTCACTAGATTCCTTTTTACTTGTATAATAAATGTAGCATGTGTATGAATGCTTACCAGGAGGAAGGAGCGGACCTGCATCAAAGTCAAAATGAGAACACACAAGTTAGTTTTCTAGATAAAATTGTAGTGCAAATGAAAACTGTGATTTTACTGATGTGGGGAACTGCAAATGTATCAAAAAGTGCAAAAAGTGCAAATTTATAATATTTCATACTTACTACGTGAATCAGAATCTTCATTTTGTTCTGAAGAAAATACTGATAAAGTGTTACACAAGAATCATGCTTTAACATGCAGACAATGTTTGAACTGAACAACACAGACACAGTAATTACAGGAATACATACATTTAATAAATAGCATTCGCATGTTATCAAAACCATAAACTAATTTCATCTGACTTTGTGGTTCACAAATAAAACACAGATCAATAAAAGAACATTACCTCCTCTTTGTTGTCTCTGCGCCATGTTGTTAATGTATCAAATTTGATGTTGAAGTCACTGAGGTCAATATAAGCAGTTAAAACTGAAACAGCAGGCACTAAATATTCCTGTAAAACAAGATTGGAGGTCAATTCACCCTTAAAACAGACAGAAAAATAAGTGTTATTTAACTGTTCACACCGTAGACCTGTTATCTAATTTCGAACGGAAATACTAACCACAAAGACAAAGAGAAACAGGAAGTTGAACATGTACAGGTTCAAAGTAATGTGTGAAAGCAGTTCATAATAGAACTGAACTGATTGGATTAAAGAGACAGTAGAGAGAATAACAACCGTGGAAAAGAAACATTTTAATAAATCAGAATCAGAATGTTGTATTTCCATGTTTTATGGGGACTTTCCATAGACATAATGGTTTTTATACTGTACAAACTTTATATTCTATCCCCTAAACCTAACCCTACCCCTAAACCTAACCCTCACAGAAAACTTTCTGCATTTTTACATTTTCAAAAAACATAATTTAGTATGATTTATAAGCTGTTTTCCTCACGGGGACCGACAAAATGTCCCCACAAGGTCAAACATTTCGGGTTTTACTATCCTTATGGGGACATTTGGTCCCCACAAAGTGATAAATACACGCTTTCACACACACACACACACACACACACACACACACACACACACACACACACACACACACACACACACACACACACACACACACACACACACACACACACACACACACACACACACACACACACACACACACACACACCACATTGTGGAGTGGTGGTGGTGTAGTGGGCTAAAGCACTGAACTGATAAGCAGAAGGTTGCTGGTTCGAGCCCCACAGCCAACACCATTGTGTCCTTGAGTAAGGCACTTAACTCCAGGTTGCTCCGGGGGGATTGTCCCTGTAATAAGTGCACTGTAAGTCGCTTTGGATAAAAGCATCTGCCAAATGCATAAATATAAAATATACACACACACACACACACACACACACACACAATCTCGGGTTTCTTTGGGACAGGGATGATGGTGGAGCATTTGAAGCAGATGGGAACTTCACAGTGCTCCAGTGATGTGTTGAAAAACTGTGTGAAGATGAGGGCCAGCTGGTTAGATCATGATTTTAGACAAGTGGGTGAAACACCATCTGGGCCCTGTGCTTTCATTGTCTTCTGTTTCTGGAAGACCTGGCACACATCTTTTTCACAGAGGAGGAGGGGAGTGGCAGGAGGTGTTGGTGTTGTGTGAAGTGAAGGTCAGAGCAGCTGTGGGTCGTGAGACTGGGCTTTCCAAATCTAGAGTAAAACACATTCAAGTCATCGGCCAGTTGTTGACTCCCTCAGCGGCCTAATATAGTGGCCTAATAACTATATCCCAATATTTGTGGCCCAAGTAATTTCATAAATACACAAACATTTGTGGTTTGTTTTTGATTTTTCAAAGAGCCATTTTCTTCCACATTAATTGCCATAAAGAAAACAGATAAGATCAGTCCTGTTGTCACTGTCAAAGACATTGTCAACTTATAACTGTGAATACAATCATCAACCATGGATGAGTGCGTTTCTCTCAAGCAGTTCCCAGTCTTTTCAGATGCCTTCAAATTATTTGATAAATGAAATCACGATCATCCTGGATAAAAACAAGTTTCTCTTCTCAAGAGCTCTTGAAGCACCAAGCATCTCCTTTTCCTGACTTTAATTTCTTTTCACATGCATCAGAGTATCCAGCATCCAACATTTAAAAGTGTCCATGTCTTTCTTTAGGTTGCTCTTAGTGACTGGTTTTCTATCAAATCATCTACTTCTTGTGTATGCTGTTATTTTGTTTGCTATATACTCTTTAGATTATTTTCAGTGAGTGTGAACTTTTTTCTTTATTCAGTCATGAGAGGCTCCAGGGGTGGAGCCGATGGGGCTGAGGACCAATTTCTACATTCCCGCTCTGGCTTTCTGCAGCTCCAAATCCAAATGCTAACCTGTTAGAATTAAATAAAAGAAGGATTGCATTTTTTTTTTAATGACAGTACTCTGTGCTAATGGTGGGTGTTATACTAGTTGCAATGTTCCCCGATCTCACTATAGAAACAAGCAACTTGCCTCAACAAGATAAGTTATTAAATTTTTTTCAGTGTGGCCGATTGATCTGCATAGAAATGGTAACAAGCGTAGTTTACATCCTATATAAAAGAATGTATTTTGTTTTATAAATGTATCATTAACATGAACTATTTCCCCCCAAATAAATCTCCACTTTCACTTTACATCTGAATGTCACATGTGGTGCCTGTTTAGTTTCACTTTCGCATCTGAAAGTGAAACTTTATGTGGAGATTAAGAGTAAAAAAGGACTTAAATATTGATCTGTTTCTCACCCACACTTACCATATCACTTTTAAAGACATGGAATGAACCACATGAGTCTTATGGATTACTTTTATATTTCCTTTATGTGCTTTTTGGATTGTATTGACCTACAGAGCTCAATATTCTTCTAAATCTTTGTTTGTGTTCAGCAGATGAAAGAAAGTCAAACACATCTGGGATGGCATGAATCAGCATGAAAAGTTTGTATATACCAAATGTATGCCACTGCAGACCTGTAGTCATCGAACGTTGTGTTCACATGCTTGCAATGACAATATATAGCAAACATTTTAACCACAAACTACTGAACACTGTGAAGGCAGTTAGTTATTGAGCGGACTGAAATACTGAGAGGCCGTAATGCATTAATTAAGTAGGCATGGACAAAAATGCTTCCTAAGCTTTTCATAACATAAAATATATCAACTAGTCAAGTCAAGTCCATTTTATTTGTATAGCGCCTTTCACAACACACATCGTTTCAAAGCAGCTTTACAGAAGATCAGCATTAACAGACGATAAAACTGTAATGTCTATAAAGTCGATTAATCATCATTGTGTAATTTAGATAAACTAAGATTTTTAATAGTGTTTAAAAATAATTAAATGATAATTGTATTAATAACCCCAGTGAGCAAGCTGTAGGCGACTGTGGCAAGGAACACAAAACTCCATAAGATGTAGATTAATGGAGAAAAATAACCTTGGGAGAAACCAGACTCACTGTGGGGGCCAGTTCCCCTCTGACTAACCCCACCCTAACCCTAAACCAGACTCACTGTGGGGGCCAGTTCCCCTCTGACTAACCCCACCCTAACCCTAAACCAGACTCACTGTGGGGGCCAGTTCCCCTCTGGCTAACCCCACCCTAACCCTAAACCAGACTCACTGTGGGGGCCAGTTCCCCTCTGACTAACCCCACCCTAACCCTAAACCAGACTCACTGTGGGGGCCAGTTCCCCTCTGACTAACCCCACACTAACCCTAAACCAGACTCACTGTGGGGGCCAGTTCCCCTCTGACTAACCCCACCCTAACCCTAAACCAGACTCACTGTGGGGGCCAGTTCCCCTCTGACTAACCCCACCCTAACCCTAAACCAGACTCACTGTGGGGGCCAGTTCCCCTCTGGCTAACATTATGAATGTAATGTAAATATTATGTTTAGGTAAAATCATGGTTTAAAATGATTAAACTAAGTGTTAAGGGTCAGTGATGAAACATCGATTGTGTTTGAACTGTAAGATTAATGACCAAAGTCTTTGAAGTCCATCTTGATTAACTGCAGAAGTTCACATAGATGCAATTGTCCTTGTTAATTGGCTGATGAAGGCTTTTGTTGGCAATAGTTAGTCTAAGCATTTAATTTCAAGATCGTAGTCCATAAATAGACCGTGGTGATGCGGGTTGGAGTTGGCATCATGTCATCCTCTGAAGTCTGTCATAATAGACTGAAGTGATGTTTGGCACCGGCTGCATTTAGTCATCATCATTCTGCGACATGTAGCAGTGGAGTCCAACATGAAGCAGGAATGGTGCTGGATCCAGCCGGTTCTGGTGACCTCAGGATAGGAGTCCCGAGGTTGAGACAGGGAAACAAATAAAAAGATGTAAGCGTAGATGCCATTTAATTTATTGCAGAGTTACAGATCATGCTCATTGTTTCTGGTTTCTGGTTCCAGCAGACCCAACTAAAGCAGCCTAGTTGTGGGTTGGAGGATAAATTAGGTGTATGCCTGGCTAAATAGATGAGTCTTTAGTCTAGACTTAAACTGAGAGAGTGTGTCTGCATCTCGAACAGTGTTTGGGAGACCATTCCATAGTTTAGGAGCCTAATATGAAAAGGATCTTCCTCCTTTAGTGGATTTTGATATTCTAGGAAATATTAATAGGCCAGAATTTTGCGATCTTAATGAACGTGTTGGAATATAGCGTGTTAGAAGATCACTTAAGTACTGCGGAGCTAGACCATTCAAAGCTTTGTACGTAGTAAACAGAATTTTAAAATCAATACGGAATTTAACAGGTATCCAATGTAACGATGATAAAATGGGGCTAATATGATCCTATTTCTTGGTTCTCGTCAGCACTCTGGCTGCTGCATTTTGAACCAATTGAAGTTTATTTATTGATCTTGCTGGACATCCTCCCAGTAATGCATTACAATAATCTAGTCTTGAGGTCATGAATGCATGAATTAGTTTTTAGGCATCAGCAACCGAGAGCATATGCCTTAATTTAGCAATATTTCTTAGGTGGAAGAATGCTGTTCTACAAACATTTGTAATTTGATTTTCAAAGGTGTGTGTGTGTGTGTGTGTGTGTGTGTGTGTGTGTGTGTGTGCGTGCGTTTTTGTGATATACCAGGACAATTTTGTAAGTTACAAACTGGTAATTACAAGGTTATTATGCTATAAATGTGCTTTATGAGGACATAGACTAGTGTCCCCATATTTCAAATCGCTTAAAAATCATACTAAACAATGTTTTATTGAAAATGTAAAAATGCAGAAAGTTTCCTGTGAGGGTTAGGTTTAGGGGTTATGTTAGGTTTAGAGGATAGAATCTATAGTTTGCACGGTATAAAAATCATTATGTCTATGGAAAGTCCTCATAAGGATAGGAAAACAAACATGAGTGTGTGTGTGTGTGTTTTTTGGTCCAATAATTAGAACCTCTGTTTTGTCAGAATTGAGTAGAAGGAAATTTCTGGCCATCCAATCTTTTATTTCATTGATACACTCTGCTAATTTTGAGAATTGTGAAATCTCATCAGGTTTTGAAGAAATATAAAGTTGTGTATCTTCAGCATAGCAGTGGAAACTTATTCCACGATTCCTCATAATATCTCCCAGGGGAAGCATATACATGGAGAAAAGCAGAGGCCCTAAAAACTGATCCCTGTGGCACTCCATATTTTACTTTTGTTTGGTTTGACAATTCCTCATTTACATAGACAAAGTGGTAGCGGTCTGCTAAATATGACCTAAACCATGCTAATGCAACTCCACAAATTCCAACATAATTCTCCAGCCTATTCAAGAGAATGTTGTGATCTATCGTGTCGAATGCAGCACTAAGATCTAAAAGCACTAGAAGAGAAATGCAGCCGCGATCAGATGATAAGAGCAAGTCATTTGTAACTCTGATAAGTGCAGTCTCTGTACTGTGATGAGGCCTAAATCCTGATTGAAATTCTTCATATATACTATTTCTCTGTAGAAATGAACATATTTGGGAGGATACTACCTTTTCTAGTATTTTTGACATAAACAGGAGATTTGAAATCGGTCTATAATTAGCAAGTTCTCCAGGATTAAGTTGTGGCTTCTTAATTAGCTGTTTGATAATTGCCATTTTAAAGTTTCTTGGGACATGTCCTAAGCATAGCGAGGAGTTAATGATATTAAGAAGAGGTTCTGATATTACAGGAGATACCTCTTTTAAGAGCTTAGTTGGTATAGGATCTAACAAACAAGTTGTGGCTTTTGATGTTTCGATAAGTTTTGTTAGCTCTTCATGACCTATGATAGCGAAGGATTGAAGTTGCACATGAGGGAAATTATTCGACACTGTTTTCTGAGGTGCTATGACAGATGATTGCATAATTCCAATTTTATTTTTGATTATTTCAATTTTGTCTGTAAAGAAATTCATGAAGTCATTACTCTTGAGCTGTGACGTAATATCTGGTTCGGTTGAGGCTTTATTCCTAATCAATTTAGCCACAGTACTGAATAAACATCTAGGATTGTTGTGGTTATTTTCTATGAGTTTACTAAAATATGCTGACCTGGCAGCTTTGAGTGCGTGTTTGTAGCTACAGACACTATCCTTCCATGCACCATGAAATACTTCTAATTTTGTATTTTTCCACATGCGCTCCATTTTCCGAGCTGCTCTCTTGAGAGCATGAGTGTGATCATTGTACCATGGTGCAGGGCTTATTTCTTTAATTTTCTTTAATCGAAGTGGGGCGACAACATCAAGGGTGCTAGAGAAGACTGCATTTAAATTTTTTGTTATTTCATCAAGTTCTTCTGGGCTTTGGGGTTTCTTGAGTATATGAGATAGATCTGGAAGAGTATTAGTGAAGCTATCTTTAGTGGTCGAAAGAATAGTTCTACCTGAACGATAGCGTGGTGTAGATTGAGTAACATTAGCTGATTGCAGCATGCAAGAGACGAGGTAATGATCCGAGATGTCATCGCTCTGCTGCAGAATTTCTATATTATCAACATCAACTCCATATGAAAGAATTAAATCTAGCGTATGATTATGGCGATGAGTTGGTCCCGTTACATTTTGTCTGACTCCAAGACAGTTGAGAATATCGATAAATGCTAATCCCAGTGTATCATTGTCATTATCTATGTGAATGTTGAAGTCACCAACAATTAAGGCTCTATCTACAGTAACTACAAGATCTGATAAAAAATGTGCAAATTCACTAAGGAAATTTGAATAAGGCCCGGGTGATCTATACACTGTAGCAAGGGTAAAGGACGACAGAGAATTTTTATTTATATTTGACGGTGTCATATTAAGCATTATTAGTTCAAAAGACTTACATTTATATACTGTCCTCTGAGTAACACCAAAAACTTCACTGTAAATTGTAGCAACACCTCCTCCTCGACCCTTCAGACGAGGCTCATGTTTATAACAATAACCTGGGGGAGTAGATTCATTTAAACTAATATATTCATCCGGTTTAAGCCAGGTTTCAGTCAAACAGAGCGCAGTCAAGCTTTAGGAAAAGTAGGCAGTTACACTACAAGCAACTAACACAAAGGAGCTAACTGACATTGAATCTGTTGAAGGAAGGAAATCTTTAATAATCTAACAATCCATAAATACAGTAGTGGCTCGTGACCACAGATATAGCTGGACAAGATCTTGTACTAAGTGTTATAAGTTGTGTATATGCACTGGGAGGGTTTACATAATTCAACTTGTTCACTCTATCATTTAAACACAAAGTGTTTCAAAGTCCTTACATGATTCTGCCACAAGGGTTATGCTAATAAGAATGCTTTATTGCTGAAGAACAAAATCTGAATAAGATGTTGTTTTATAATACGAAATTATAACATTATATGTTCTTGAAGAACACTAGGGAGGAGAGGGACAGAAAGTTATGGAAAAAAAACATCTAAATGCTATTTTCATGTTTGCACAGTACTAAAACATAAAATGCTTAATAATGATAATAATAATCCTTCAAATTGTACAGTTGTAAAGTAGTAAACAGGTTCATG
Organism: Xyrauchen texanus; assembly: GCF_025860055.1. Taxonomy (NCBI): domain Eukaryota; kingdom Metazoa; phylum Chordata; class Actinopteri; order Cypriniformes; family Catostomidae; genus Xyrauchen; species Xyrauchen texanus. The sequence goes on along the minus strand of NC_068310.1, from coordinate 39,349,719 downwards.
GTAGTAAATGCCCCACATAGTTTGACATGCCTTGAAACAGCCCTGGTCAGGGGATCTACTTCCATCAGACAAAAACAGAAAAAGAAATATTTCAATATATTTCAAAGAAATATTTCAGAGCTTAGCATAAGTAGAAGAATGGACATTCACTATCGAAATTTCCATGACTTGAAAATCCCAATTCTGGAATTCCTTGACGTCTTCGGTTTTTCATGTCCATGGAAACCCTGTAAACAAAGTCTCCTTTTAACCATTTTTGTGTTTCTATTTATATATACAGTATATAGACAAATAGATAGACAGAGAGGAATAACATAGAACATGGTGCAAACAATCAGGACAGAAGTCAACAGGCAGACTCCAAAGATAAAGAAACAAATAAGAACAAGCCTATGTATCAATAAATCACTAGCAGTCCGTTGAGTTTTGATGACCGTAATAACAGAGGTGTATAGTAATGAATTACAAATACTTTGTTACTGTACATAAGTTTTAATATTTGTACTTTACTTAAGTATAAATATTTCTTTGGACTTTTACTGTCACTTCAATACATTTTAATGAGAAAATTGATACTTTTACTCAATACATTTTTCAGACCTAGCTTTCCTACGAGCAGGAGCTCCCCTAGGCCAGGTCCCCAGGCACGTCGAGGTTACGATAGATGCCTCCCAGCATGGCTGGGGTGCCATGTGCAAAGGGCACTCAGTCGTCAGCCCTTGGACCGGCCCGCAACTACGTTGGCACGTCAACTGCCTCAAGTTGCTGGCAGTACTATTTGCCCTGAGGAGGCTATTACCGTTGATCCGGGGCAAGCATGTGTTGATCCAGACCGACAACACAGCGACGATTGCGTACATCAGCCACCAAGGCGACCTACACTCTCGTCGAATGTCACAACTCGCCCGTCGTCTCCTCCTTTGGAGTCCACAGCGGCTCAAGTCGCTGCGAACCACCCATATCCCGGGCCTCCTCAACAACACAGCGGACACGCTGTCGCGACAGGTTACACTCCTTACACAGGAGAGAGTGGAGACTTCACCCTCAGGTGTTCCAGCTGATCTGGAGTCGATTCAGCCAAGCCCAGGTAGACCTGTTCTCTTCCCCAGAATCCTCCCACTGCCCACTTTGGTACTCTCTGACCGAGGCTCGCCTCGGCACAGATACCCTGGCACACAGCTGGCCCCTGGGGCTGCGCAAGTATGCGTTCCCCCCAGTGAGCCTACTTGCACAGATGTTGTGCAAGGTCAGGGAGGACGAGGAGCAGATCTTCTTAGTGGCCCCTTATTGGCCCTCCCGGATTTGGATCTCGGACCTTATGCTCCTCACGACAGCCCTCCCCCTGACAAATTCTCCTGAGGAAGGACCTTCTTCCTCAGGGACGGGGCACCATCTGGCACCCGTGACCAAACCTCTGGATGGGACGTGGAAGAATTAAGTGGCCTATCCCCCGCAGTGGTAGACACGATCACTCAGGCCAGGGCCCCCTCAACGAGGCGCCCTTATGGCCTGAAGTGGTGTCTGTTCACTCAGTGGTGGACCCCCAGAGATGTGCAGTAGGGTCAGTGCTTTCCTTTCTGCAGGAAATGTTGGAGGGACGGTTGTCCCCCTCCACCTTGAAAGTGTATGTTGCCACTATATCGGTGCATCACAATGCAGTGGACAGTAAGTATTAAGGAAGCACGAATTGATCATCAGGTTCCTGAGAGGCAAAAGCAGGTTTAAACCCCCCCAGGCCGTGCCTCTTCCCTTCTGGGACCTCTCCGTGGACCTTCGGGGAGCTCCCTTTGAGCCCCTTGAGTCAGCAGAGCTAAATGCACTCTCTCCGATGGCGCTCACCTCCATCAAGAGGGAAGGGAACCAGCAGGCATTCTCTGTCAGCAAACTGTGCCTAGAGTTCGGTCCGGCTTACTCTCACGTCATCCTGAGACCCAGACCAGGCTACGTGCCCAAGGTTCCGACAACCCCTTTCAGGGATCAGGTGGTGAAACTGAAAACGCTGCCCAAGGAGGAGGCAGACCCAGCTTTGGCGTTGCTGTGTCCGGTGCGCACACTTTGCATCTACTTGGATCACATGCAGAACTTTAGAAGCTCCGAGCAGCTCTTTGTGGACTTTGCTTGGTGGACAGCGGAAGGAAGCGCTGTCTCCAAACAGAGGATTTCTCACTGGGTCGTCGATGCCATCACTATGGCATACCAAGTACAGCACATGCCTCCCCTGCTGTCCCCTGCTGGCCTACGAGCCCATTCTACCAGGGGTTTTGCGGCTTCTTGGACGTTCCCACGACACCTCTCTAGCAGACATATGTAGAGCTGTGGGCTGGGCAACACCTAACACAAGTTTTTATAACCTCAGGTTTGAGCCAGTTTTGTCCCGTGTGTTATCAGGTGACACAAACAGGTAAATTCGGGTCAGCTGGCCGGGTGTATCGCTTGTGCATAGCGCCTATCCCCTCCCTTGAGGCAAAGACGTGCACTCTTTCCCCAGTTGCGTTCGCAAGGAGTGTGAACCCTGGACGTTATTCCTCCCTAGCCTAGTGGCCGACGAGTCTTCGGAGACACCCCCCAGCTTGGACCATATATATGGCCCCCAGCCGAATGATTTCGTTCCCTTTTTTGGGGAGACAATAGAGAGAAGGCCACGGCTGGGCCAGCCAGTCCTTATACTTCTGAGCAGTTAGCCATTCCCCAAAGTGCAGGGGACCGCTTCATGCCTACCAGTGTGTTGGGGGTAGTTATGCGACGGCTTGCTGCACTGGCTACAAGACACACAGAGGTCTGACCATCTCGCACCACCAGTCTGCGTAACTCGGTTCAGCTCTTGTGCCGTTTTCCATTGGGACCCCTAGTGTCTACTCATCGACACAACTTTGAGTGAGTGACAGATAGGGAATGTCTCGGTTACTGATGTAACCTCCATTCCCTGATGGAAGGAACGAGACATTGTGTCCCTCCTGCCACAACACTGAACCAACCGCTGAAATGGCCAGGTCTTTGGCTCGGCTCCTCAGTCGATACCTGATGTGCACTTGCAGCATCACTCCCTTTATACCCATATGCTTTACCCATACTCTCCGGGGGAGTGGCATGCAAATTCCACACGCCAATTTTCATTGGCCTTTTCTCAAGATCAGAGATGTCTGGGCTCCCAAGGAGCAACCCCTAGTGTCAACTCATCGACACAATGTCTCGTTCCTTCCATCAGCGAACGGAGGTTACATCAGTAACCGAGATGTGGTATACATAAATGATCAACATGATATAATAAATGATCTGTGGGGTATTTTGAGCTGAAATTTCACAGACACATTCTGGGGACACTTGAGACTTAAATGACATCTTGTGAAAAGGGTGAAATCATCGTTTTCTCATGAGCTACTTTAACTTTTACTTGTGTCAGTTTTCATGAAGGTATCTCACCTCAGATCATCCAGAGGGTATCAAAAGGTCCATGTTCACTTTCGGACACTAATGAAAAGGAACACAAAAATACTATTGTAGGTCACATGGATAATTATGATTGTCAAAACATTAGAATAAAGAATGATTTCTCACTGTTAGGGATGTCAAAGTCCTTGCTGCAGACAGATGCGGTGCCACTTAACCTACTGTCATCTTTATCTTCCTCGCTGCTCTTTATCTTTCCCTTTCTTACACTTTTGTATTCGCCTTCAGATAAAATTATTATAACAAAAAGTTATGCGCATAGCATATGACAGGCTTTCTTCCAGTATTCTATAATATAGAATATAATATTCTATATTTCTTATTGAAAATAGATGAACAGGTATTTTTTATAAAGTTTTTATAAGTTTCTTCACAGAAGAAATGCGTCTTTAGACGTTTCTTAAAACTGGAGTTTGAAAGATCATTCCACCAGAAAGTGAAAACAGTAAAAGATATTTTGGGTTCATTGAAAATTATACGCATCTGAATGTTCTGGATAATTTGCAGATACTTACGAGAGAAAGGACACTCCATTCTGATTTTTATCTCATGTTTTGAATCAACTCGAACTGTCTTTGCCATTTCTCTCTCTCTGGGCTTCAGCTCCTTCTCTCTTCTTTCCAGATCTGTTTCTCTTCTAGCCAGGTCTTTCTCTACCTGATTAATATCTGTTTCTTTTCTAGTGAAATCTGTCTCCACCTGTGTGATGTGATGTGTGTCTCCGTCCTCTGCCTCTCCTGGTTTCTGTTCCTGATGTTTCTCTTTTGCCATGAAATGTTTTAGTTTTTTTTGAAGTTTCTCAATATCCTTTTTATACTGACTCTCACGACGAATGTAATCATCAACTATGGATGCGTACATGTCTCTCAAACATCTCTCTGTCTCTTTAGAAGCTTCCAACTTTTTATTCAACTCCCCAGTATCGGTTTTAAGTTGATTCTCACAACGAATGTAATCATCAAGCATGGATTTGTACATGTCTCTCAAACGGCTCTCTGTCTCTTTAGAAGCCTCCAACTTTTATTCAACTCATCAACAACTGATGAAAAGATGTTTCTCAAGGTCTCACTGTCTTTACAAGCCTTTAATTCTTTAATTAACGGACTGTCACAAGCACTTGAAGCACCTGTTTCCTCCTGCTTGATATCTTTACTTTTTATCAGAGTATCCATCATCAAACATTTCAAAGTGTCCATGTCTTTCTTTAGATTATTCTCAGTGAGTGTGAACTTTTCTTTCAAAGCATTTACTTCTTGTGCATGCCGTTCATCTTTCTCGTCCATTTCTTTATTTAGATTATTCACAGTGAGTGTGAACCTTTCTGTTAATTCAGTCACAACTTGTGCATGCTGTTGTTTCATGTCTGCAGTTTCTTTCTTTAGATCGTTTTCAGTGAGTGTGAACCTTTCTTTCAATTCAGTCATCTCTTGTGCATGCCGTTCATCTTTTTCTGCCATTTCTTTCTTTAGATTATTCTCAGTGAGTGTGAACCTTTCTGTTAATTCAGTCATCTCTTGTGCATGCTGTTGTTTTATGTCTCTAATCTCATTCCTTAGTGGTTTCTCTGTTTCTTGTCTTATTTCAGCCATTTTGTCCTTTTTCCATGATGAAAATGATTTTTTCATGAGGGTTTCATATGATTTCTGAATAAAGAACTTGCATTTGTTTTTATGAATCATTCTTTCAGTGTGTCTGAACAGAGTCTCAACACTCTGGTCAGTGTCTTCCAAAGTATGAAACCTGTTCACATTTCTGATGGAACTGACCCGTTCTGCATTATTTTGTCCAATATACAGAACCACAACATAGTTTAAGGCCTCTTTGCTGAACACTTTTGCGATTTCTTTTAATAGATAATTTGCCTTTCCAGTCGCTTGTTGGCTGTCAGTCACTAACAGAAAGGCATGAGGTCCAGGAAAGACCTGTGATGCACAATCTAACATCTCATCCTTGATAGATTCAACTCCTGAGGAGAGGAAAAACAATGATGCCAAACGATTCATCCATGAGGAAGGTGTTTTCACCACAGAGATCTTTCTTCTTGATACTCGACCCTTTCTGTGCTCAAATAATCCAGAATTAACGGGTTCTCCTCTTCCTCTGAGGATGATGTCACAGGCTCGATCCATAAGACCTTTTTTAGCTCCGAGTAGAATAAATCTGAACTCTTCAATGAATTCTGCTTTATGTGTGAATGTTTCATCTGTTAAAATAAGATAAAACTGTATCATATGTGTATAAATGTAGACTCATGCACATATCTCATGTCATCTTATATTTATCATAATTTATCATAAAAAGAAACCTTTTAAACATATTAAGCTGTATACTTATAATTACGTTTATAGTACCATCTGTCACGAACGCCGGTGAAGGCGCCTTCTCAATCGGCCACCAGAGATCTGACTCACCCGAGTATTGACTTTTAGACTACATTTCCCATAAGCTCGCATACCTGGCCCGATTACACCACAGCTGTTTCAGATCACTGTCACTCTATTTAAACCACATCTGCTTGTACATTCATTGCGAAGTCTTGTTTGCCCTGGCTACATTACTGAGCACTTACCTCTATGATTACTGACCTACTGTGTATTGACCTTGCCTTGTACCTTCGTTTACGTCTGTTTGCCGCCTTCCCTTCTTGAATTAACGCCTGTCTCTTTACTTTTTGCTGTCTGCTGCCTGCCCTGATCTTCTGCCTGTCTGACCATGATACTGCCTAACTGTGATATGCCTGTTTGCTTGTCCATTGAACCTAGCCTGTATTAATCTGAGTCTGCATTCTTCAATAAAACCGCTTATGGATCCCAACCAGCCTGAGTGTGCGTTACACCATCAATGGCCAGAATATAAAGAGCTGAAAAAGGGACACTTGCAGTGGACTAGTGAATTAATTGTTTATTGAATTTATCCTTAATGAATAAATTCATAAGGAATTAACCACATCATTATTCTATATACTATTACGATATTACAGTATGATGTCTTATACAGAGAGGTTCACGTCATTTGTGTGATATAGTACCTCATGTATCACGCAGTCTTGAGGAAAACCCTTTTTGTAATGTATTTTAAGGAACTTGAGCATCATTTTAATGCATGTGAGGGAGATGCCAATTCTCCCACAAGATTTGCCACATGCACACATGTGGTTATTTTCAAAAAATGTAAACAATAAAAGTATCTTAAAATTGAAACCTAAAAAAAAATCATGTTTAAAACTATCCTAATTAGAACAATAATGTCATTTTGACAATAACTGGACATACTATAGAGTGAAATATTATGCCGTTTTAATTCACTTTATCCAGATTATTATTTACTTGTATCAGATAAAATAAATAAATAAATACAGGAAGAACATGTAGCAGGAAGAACATGTAGCACATGTAAATAAATGCCTATCAAATACATATCGAATTCATACTTCCATAAATCAGAATCTTCATTTTGTTCAGATGAAAATACAAATAAAACGTGTTACTTGGGACCACATGATCTATTGCATGAAATAATCATTATATAAACTCAGACAAAGTCATTACAGGAATACATACATTTAATAAATAGCATTTGCACATTATCAAAACCATAAACTAATTTCATCTGACTTTGTGGTTCATAAATAAAACACAGATCAATAAAAGGACATTACCTCCTCTTTGTTGTCTCTGCGCCATGTTGTTAATGTATGAAATTTGATGTTGAAGTCACTGAGGTCAATATAAGCAGTTAAAACTGAAACAGCAGACACTAAATATTCCTGTAAAACATGATTGGAGGTCAATTCACCCTTAATACAGAAGAAAGGTTTGTGTTATCCAGCCGTGTTCACTCTGTAGACCTTTCAAATCTAACAAGAATGATTAAAACGGAAATACTAACCACAAAGGAAAGAAGAAAAGGAAAGGGAAATTGAAAATAAACATCATGAACATGTTCAAAATCACGTGATACTAGAACTGAAGTGATCAGACTGAAGTAGCAAGAGACCGTAGAGAGAATAACAACTGTGGAAGAGAAACATGTTTATGGTGGAAGTGATGAAATGCACACACAGAATAAAAGAGCTCATGTTGGAGATAGAAATGTCTTATAGATGCAGTGATTTTTGCTAATTGCTAAACTTTTAAACAGAAATTATTGTAGTAGTATTATTGTAAAATATGTATAAAATGAGATGAAGTCCAGACCAATCATGTGAGTCCTGGAGAAAAAGCTGCTTTACTCTACATATGGTGTTGGGCATATGAGTGCCACCATGTTTAGGCAACATGAGCACACGGGATGTCTTCCTGTTGTTTCCGTAGCTCTCAGGACACACTTTGAGGGACATCTCTGGATTTACACAACATGTGATGTTGAGTGAGGGCTTGTTTGATTCAGGATCGCCTGCTGTAAGTTGTAATATATATTTTTCTACATGATGTTTATTTTACAGGAAGTAATAAACCAAAATGTGATGGAAAGTCTGTATATCATTATTTTGCTAAATACATTTGGATTTCACACGCTAATACTCACTGTTGTTTGGTCTATGAATGTAACAAATTTGCTTGTTATATTCTACTAATCAAGACCTTTCCAAAGATATATAACACATGGCTGTGTGATCTTTTCAACTGGTTGTCGTTATATGATTTTTATTGGAAATTTGCATTTGTTTTGTTCAACGGAACATTTTTAATTTATCAGCATATTTAAAAGCAGTATTTTAGAATTGGTCAGATGAGCTATATTCATTGTAAAGATAAGAGTCTAAGCTTTAAAACGACACCTAATTTGTGCAGATTAAGCAAGTGGTTGTTGAGTAATACCACAATATGTTTTTTTCAGTGATCAGCGCCCCCTAGAGGGCTTGGTATTGGGTCGCTCCAGGTTTAAGAGGTTAACAAGGTAAATGGTTTGCACTTATATAGCACTTTTTTTTAACCTTAGATGTTACCAAAGCACTTTACACTGTGTCCCAGTCACCCATTCACACACACATCCACCAATGGTGGCAGAGCTGCCATGCAAGTGCCAGCCTGCCATTGGGAGCAACTTGGGGGTCTTGCCCAAGGACACTTCGGCATGTGGAGTCGTGTGGGCCGGGAATTGAACCACCAACCCTGCGATTAGTGGCCGACTCGCTCTACCAACTGAGCAACAGCCGCCCTAGGGAAGCCTTAGTCAAATTTGGCACTGGCACACATTGCTATCTTAAATCGTTAGATTAAATAAATGCACACATAGTTTAAGTCACTAGTTAAATACACTCTTTCCTGGTTCTGGTACAAATGAAGAGTTAGGCCACTAGCTGTTTAAGCAGGCCGAGGCACACATAGAACACACTTTGTTCATTAGCTTTATGCCAACCAGTGGCCATAGGCACACCTAGCTAGCATACACTCAGTGCACATGGCTCTTTGGGGCAGCAGCAGTACACAAGTCTTGGCGATAGATCTGCATGGATGGTAGTGTGTTTTGTGTTTGTGCTATTCAATTTGTAAAGCTTCCCTGGTTTGTTTGGGGGATCGATTGTAATGTCTATTTGTGTAGCAGCATGTTCATACATGCTCAATACAGCATGTCTTGTGTTTTGTCTAATTGTCAACATGCTAAATCAGTATGTATGTGTATTTTCTAGCAGTAGCAACTCTCAGTACTTGGTCAGCGACAGCACAGCAGATCTAGTCTGCCAAGACCGATATATCATACCCACATTGACATGCTAAATCTTTCTGAGAGTTTTCATGACTATATTTAATACTTACAGTACATTTTGAACATAAGGTAAGCAAAGAAGACACTGTTACTGGGATGTAACCCTCCTTGCTCAGGAGAGAGAAACAAGAATTAAGAAAGATTTTTTTTTATTAATTTGATATACCACATTCCCACAGAATAATAGTAGTCATAAAGACTAAGAATATAAATGGAAAATGGAAATAATGCATCAATTCTCTTCTTTCTTGGATTCAAGGATGATGTTTGTGTAGATTGCAGCTCTGCTCATTCTGCTTATTCTCTCAAGCAACTTCATGAGGTGCTTTATCCGGAGATGCTTTTTTACACCAATATTGAAGGAGTTCCCTTGTATGCTGGACACTTGTTTACTCCTTTTCCTTCACTACAAAAAAAATAATTTACATTTAGTCATTAAACAGACACTTTTATCCAAAGAGACTTTGAAAGGAGGAAAAGAAAAGGCAATTTGTCTTACAAAAGTTAACAATGCATGCAGTATTGCACTGCCTAGTAACAAAAGTGGCTAAAGTAGTTCATTCTTACATTGGGACAGTTTCTAAAAAAAAATGTAAGATCATGAGAAACATAAATTAATTCAAGTGTGTCCAGGGTCAAGCAGTTATGGTGAGTTTAGAGACTTATACAATACAATGCGAATTGAGCGTTTCGAGTGGCGTTATTACATACAAAGTCAATGCAAAATGTGAATAGACGCGAATTCGTGAATGAAGCGAATGGCGCGAAATAGCTTCATTCGTGTGTTCGCGCGAGTTGACTTTTTTATTTATTATTTTTTATTGAAGAAAATATCAAAACAAACAATACAAATAAAATACAACATTTTAAATGCTAGGGGGAGGTATAAATAATATTATAAGAATATTTTAAAAAGTGTACATGCTTGTAATACTCGAATAGCTTTTTGTTTCTTCAAGGGCAATATTGACTCAATATAATGCTTCACAAAACTCAAAGTTTTTTTTTCCTGAAAATGTACATTTATGAATGTGAAATTTTGCCATTAAAATAAAACAATTTATAAAATAAGTGTGGGTTTGTTTATCTTTGGAGTTTACAATAATACCTAAAAGAACAAGTTTACATTTTTCTTTATTTTATTATGCTTCAAACTAAAAAAGTCAATGTACAGTCAAAACTACAATAATACATATATAAAGAGAAAACCAGGGAGGGAAGGTTAAACATTATGTAAATATATTGAAGGACTCACATATTGAAACAGTTTTAATTGCTTTCTTATTATGTGAATGAAAAATAGTCTTTGATATATATTTGAATTTCTTTTTCAAGAACCAAAAACAAAGGTTGGTATTAATATGTCAGAACAATGTGGATCAGTGTTTCCCAAAAGCCCAGGAGGATGACGTCCTCAAATGTCTCGTTTTGTCCACAACTCAAAGATATTCAGTTTACTGTCACAGAGGAGAGAAGACACTAGAACATATTCACATTTAACAAGCTGGAATCAAATAATTTTTGCCCGCCACAATATCAACGCTGACCGCCACACATTGATTTTCGATTTATTTTTTACTAAGCCTATTTAAAATCGTATTTGATTGCATTCGCGCAGCACTAGGCTACCTCTCGCTCGTCCCTCTCTCTCTCTCTCTCACCCGTACCTCTCGCGCTCTCTCTCCGTCATGGAACACCGCTGCATAAATCTGTCCAACACAGCACTGTCAGTTATTACTTATTAGCCAGCATGCAAGGAGCCTAGCTAATAAGGAGAGCTAAGTTATTGTTCGAATACAGCTGGATTTTTGAGGTCAGCACGCTGTATATAGCTGGTAGTAGTCAATATCGATGCACGCGCATGGGAAACACTGGCAGCAGCGCATTATGAAAGACTTCGTCTTAGGTTTAACAACCTTTGAAACTAACAATGAACAATATGAAACTAAAACGACATACGCTTAATTTAAAATGGCTTAGGAACTATCTATTTAGAGGTGGATAAACGCAATTTAGAGGTGGATAAACCCACTTTGGAGGTGGGTAAACGCTATTTCCGAATTTTGGGAGGTGCGTAAACGGCGTTTACGTGCGTTTAGCCTCCACTACATCCCTGTTTACACCAATACAAAAGGGTGGCGATGCACTTGATCTTAACAACTATAGACCTATCTCTATCATCAGTAGTATAGCAAAAGTGTTTGAAAAAATTATATTTAAACAATTATTCAAATATATTAATGATTTCTCTATTCTGTCTCCAAATCAATCTGGTTTCTACAACTACTGCTCTTCTCAAATTTACCCATGATGTTTCATCTTCCTTAGGCAATAACAAGTCAACGGGTGCAATATTTATAGATCTCACTAAGGCCTTTGATATGGTCGATCACTATTTGCTTCTTGACAAATTATATGCGATAGGCCTTACTAAAGATTCTCTTCTCTGGTTTAATTCTTACCTTCACTGTAGATATCAGCGTGTCTCTTTTCATGGTTGTGTATCACAGTCCTTAATAATGGACAAAAGTGTCCCTCAAGGCTCTTCTTTAGGGCCTCTTCTGTTTTCTTTATTTATCAATGATCTTCCTTTAATTTGCTCAGACTGTTGTATCCATCTATATGCAGATGACACAGTGATCTACACATCTAATATGTCTGTCTCTAAGATCAGCTTCAATGAATCAAGATAACAATCTTTCACTCAAATTCCTAGACGATACTCAACTTGATCAAGTTGATGAAGTTAAATATCTGGGCCTTTGGCTTGACTCACAACTCTCTTTTAGGTGTCATATCAATTCTGTTGTAAAAAAGATGAATTGTAATTTACGAATATTGTATCGCTCTATTAACTGTTTCACTCAAATGATTAGACTGAGAATTGTGTCACAGTTAATATTTCCCATATTAGACTATGCGGACGTTGTCTATCAAAACGCATCAGAATCAAACTTGAAGGCATTGAATGTTGCTTTCAATAATATATGTAGATTTGTGCTGAGATGTCCTTTTACTACTCACCACTGTGTAATGTATGACTCACTGAACTTATTATCACCAAAAGCCAGAAGACAGTATCACTGGTATCAGGTCATTTTCAAATGTGTGTATTATAATTATCCTTCTTATTTGAAGGAATATTTACTTCCATATAGACCCAGCTATAGATTGAGACACACTGAATATCTCTCCTTCACTGTACCAAACATTTTCAAAGAGAGTGGTAGACGTGCTTTTAAATTCAAAGCCCCCTCAGACTGGAATAGCCTGCCCGGGCCTCTAAGATCTGTCACATCATTGTGTTCCTTCAAAATATCTCTCTTTACTTACTTGCAAGCAAACTGTTGCTGCAAATGTTTTCCTCATGTGTGACTGGACTTTGTTTTTTATACCCCTATATTATTTTTTATTTATTTATTTTTTATTTTATAAATTTTTTCTATGTGTACATATGCGAGTATGGGTGTAGGTGTGCGTATACATTATGTATGCATGTATGTATGTATAGACATACGTGTATGTAAGGACTAAATGTTGTCATGCATCTTAATACTGCAATATGTTTTATATATGGATTTGTTTCCAATAAGGAGTTGTTGGGCCTAGTGGGCCTGGTGGGCTGGGCGAGGCGGGATGAGGTAGAGCTTTAGTGTGAGTGAACGTACACTCACCTAAAGGATTATTAGGAACACCATACTAATACTGTGTTTGACCCCCTTTCGCCTTCAGAACTGCCTTAATTCTACGTGGCATTGATTCAACAAGGTGCTGAAAGCATTCTTTAGAAATGTTGGCCCATATTGATAGGATAGCATCTTGCAGTTGATGGAGATTTGTGTGATGCACATCCAGGGCACGAAGCTCCCGTTCCACCACATCCCAAAGATGCTCTATTGGGTTGAGATCTGGTGACTGTGGGGGCCATTTTAGTACAGTGAACTCATTGTCATGTTCAAGAAACCAATTTGAAATGATTCGAGCTTTGTGACATGGTGCATTATCCTGCTGGAAGTAGCCATCAGAGGATGGGTACCGGTGGGGTCTTCTGCTGTTGTAGCCCATCCGCCTCAAGGTTGTGCGTGTTGTGGCTTCACAAATGCTTTGCTGCATACCTCGGTTGTAACGAGTGGTTATTTCAGGCAAAGTTGCTCTTCTATCAGCTTGAATCAGTCGGCCCATTCTCCTCTGACCTCTAGCATCAACAAGGCATTTTCAGCCCACAGGACTGCCGCATACTGGATGTTTTTCCTTTTCACACCATTCTTTGTAAACCCTAGAAATGGTTGTGCGTGAAAATCCCAGTAACTGAGCAGATTGTGAAATACTCAGACCGGCCCGTCTGGCACCAACAACCATGCCACGCTCAAAATTGCTTAAATCACCTTTCTTTCCCATTCTGACATTCAGTTTGGAGTTCAGGAGATTGTCTTGACCAGGACCACACCCCTAAATGCATTGAAGCAACTGCCATGTGATTGGTTGATTAGATAATTGCATTAATGAGAAATTGAACAGGTGTTCCTAATAATCCTTTAGGTGAGTGTATATGTATTGTATTATCTTTGTCTTTGTCTTGAGGACCCCCTCGAAAACGAGATATTTCATTTCAAGGGGTTATCCTCAACAATAAAAATTCAAATTCAAATCTGCCAGGGAGGTGCTGTCGCGAGGAGCGTGAAATCCGAGAGCCAAGTCTGAGTGGGCCAATAAGGAGCCACTAGAGAGACTTGTTCCTTCCTAACCTTGCACAGCACCTGTGCAAGTAGGCTCACTGGGGGAAATGCTTATTTGCGCAACCACGTGTCGATCCCACATCAGCTGGACAGCCTGGGGGTGGAGTCTAAACTCTCCACTGAGCATGGCCTGTCGCGATAGGAGTGGCGTGCAGCGACCTCAGTCTTGAGTGAATTTGTGCACTAGAAGACAAATGTAGTACAAATGTTTACCAAGACTAAGGAGTGCACATGCTCAGAGGTAAATGTGAGAACACACAAAGTTAGTTTTCTATAATTAAATGTTTCGTTTTTTTTTGCTTTTTTTCTCTCCCATTTTCTCCTCAATGTGGAATGCCCAATTCCCAATGCGCTCTGAGTCCTCGTGGTGGCGTAGTGACTCGCCTCAATCCAGGTGGCGGAGGACGAATCTCAGTTGCCTCCGTGTCTGAGACCGTCAATCCACGCATCTTATCACGTGGCTTGTTGAGCGCGTTACCGTGGAGACGTAGCGCGTGTGGAGGCTTCACGCTATTCTCCGCGGCATCCACGCACATCTCACCACACGCCCCACCGAGAGCGAGAACCACATTATAGCGACCACGAGGAGGTTACCCCATGTGACTATACCCTCCCTAGCAACCGGGCCAGTTTGGTTGCTAAGGAGACCTGACTTGAGTCACTCAGCACGCCCTGGAAATAAACTCACGACTCCGGGGGTGCTAGTCAGCGTCAATACTCGCTGAGATACCCAGATGCCTAATATAGTTTAGTTTTTTAAGATTTGTGTATTTCAATTTCAAAACAAATTCCAATATATTTGAATTGTCTAATCATTAAGAAAATTTAATTAAGAAAATGTATTTACTTTTGATAAAGATTACTTAATTTAATTAAATAGAAATTTGTTATGCAATTGAAATGCGTAGGTCTTAAAATTACTCTTTTTTTTTTTACAGCATGAAAACTGTGATGCTTTCTGAGACTGAATTCTCTGGAATAAATGATACATAAAATTAACTGTATGTTAATCATGTCCAAAGGCTCTATACAGCAATCATGCATTAACAAAGACTGAACTAGGATACTTCATGTCATTGTCTGAACCTTGGATTTAGGATGGACCACACCGAACCTCACTTTACAGGAACAACTAAATGTATTTAATTAAAAATGTTCAAAACCATTAACTAATTCACGCCTTGTACCAAAACAAAGAGGCACCAAAACACTTTCCCGGACTTTCAGTTTCATCATACCACGGTGGTGGAATGACCTTCCCAACTCAATCCGGGAAGCTAACTCACTCTCTATCTTCAAAAAACGGCTAAAAACACATCTTTTCCAAAAGCACTTAACCGGTCAATAAAAAAAAAAAATATATATATATTTACATTTCTTGTTGCACTTAAATCTGTTTTGTATACTATTATGATGATAGTGAAACTTTGTAATATGGCACTTTTTGTACCACTGTCTCCCTAAGATGATTCGCTGATGTTCTTCCTCTTTTGTAAGTCGCTTTGGATAAAAGCGTCTGCCAAATGAATAAATGTAAATGTAAATGTAACTGACTGAGATGTTTAGAAATAGAATGCAGATCAATAACAGAACATTACCTCTCCATTGTCGTGTCAATGCCATTTTGTTTATGGTAAAATAAATCAATAAAATGATGGCGAAGTCAATCAACTAATTAAAAGCAGGAAAATATGAAACAGCCACTACAGTAAACACCTTATATTTCTGTAAAAGATAACTGGACTTTTAGTCCCCTTTTATTCAGACTGAGAAATTGTGAGTCAAAGCTGGCCTGTTACCCTACAGCAGAGAATTGTCACATGCATTTGAACAGGATGTGATGCAGAATGGAAACACTAACCACAAAGATGTCACAGGTGAAATGCATTAAAGTGATTGGACTGAAGTAACCAGAGAAAGCTGGTATGCAGAATTAAACTGACTCAAATGGTGGGAACATATAATTTTAAATGTCTTTTGCTGTTGTTATTATTTATGGCAAAAAGACTTTATTGCATTTCACAAAATGAAAGAAAACTGAATAGAATCCTTTTATTTTTGGTCACACATTATACACACAGTTTTTTTTGCATATATTTACATTTACATTTATTCATTTGGCAGATGCTTTTATCCAAAGCGACTTACAAAAGAGGAAGAACATCAGCGAATCATCTTAGGGAGACAGTGGTACGAAAAGTGCCATATTACAAAGTTTCACTATCATCAGAATAGTATTCAAAACAGATTTACCGTAATTTCCGGACTATTGAGCTCACCTGAATATAAGCCGCGCCCACTGAATTTTTTGAAAATTGTTATTTTGAACATAAATAAGCCGCACATGTCTATAAGCCGCAGGTGCCTACTGGTACATTGAAACAAATGAACTTTACACAGGCTTTAACAAAACACGGCTTGTAACAAAAAAAAAATTAGCGAGTAAACAGTAGCCTACCAAGAAAGCTTTATTTGTCTTTTTGCACTGAGTCAATTCCTCACACTGCTGTTTCCAACGTCTTATCATCGACTCATTAAGACCAAGCTCCCGTGCAGCAGCTCTATTTCCTTTTCCAACAGCCAGATCAATCGCCTTCAACTTGAAAGCTGCATCATATGCATTTCTCCGTGTCTTTGCCATGATGAGGGTGACAAAGTGACTACCGTAATCAGAATGATGGGAAGTTTGAGCGCGCTCGATTTAATCTAAACAGTAAACAAAAAAGTTGTTTGACCTTAACCCGTTCGGCAATTTCATTGGTCTAATGAAAGCTTCATGCCGCCTAAAAACTGAGCACGTCACAATGTTTTTTTTTTTTTTAAATAAAATTTGAAAGCGGGAAAAATCCATATATTAGCCACGTTATTGTTTAAATGCGAGGTTCAAAGCGTGGGAAAAAAGTTGCGGCTTATAGTCCGGAAATTACGGTAAGTGCAACAAGAAATGTAAATAAATTTTTATTTTTTTTAGTGACCGGTTAAGTGCTTTTGGAAAAGATGTGTTTTTAGCCGTTTTTTGAAGATAGAGATTGAGTTAGCTTCCCGGATTGAGTTGGGAAGGTCATTCCACCACCGTGGTATGATGAAACTGAAAGTCCGGGAAAGTGTTTCGGTGCCGCTTTGTTTTGGTACAACAAGTCGACGTTCCTTAGCCGACCGCAGGCTTCTGGTGGGAACATAGCTACATTTCATATATACAGTGAAATGTATTTGATTTCAGATATCCCATCTAAGCTGGGGTCAAAGCGCAGGGTCAGCCATGATACGGTGCCCCTGGAGCAGATAGGGTTTAGGGTCTTGCTCAAGGGCCCAACAGTGGGATCTTGGTGGTGCTGGGGCTTGAACCCACAAACCTTCTGGTAAGTAACCCAGAGCCTCAACCGCTAAGCTACCACGTTCCCTTCCTGACACTAGAAACAGACAAACACAGGGGATTTTAGAAGTACAGTATATATTATGTTTACAGGTATTTTTCTTTATCATTGAAAATGGAAGTGTGTAAACTCAACATCAGATGAACGATCAGTTAAACACACATCAAGTACAGTAGATTTATTTAATCATTTGTATCAAAACGGTCTTACTATTGGGTGTGTCAAATTTTTTGCTGTTCCGTTTGAAAGGTTTCATTCTTGATACAGTTTCTTGTGAATCTTCATCTCCACTCTTCATCTCTCCTCTATCTACAGATCTGTCTTTATCTTCAGACATTAAGAAAACAGTAAGAAAGCATATAATCAGAATTTCTTCAAAATGTATTTCAGTCCAATAGGAATGCTTGGAACTTTCAAAATATCAGAAGAAATCACAGAAATGTTGTTTAATATCAAGTCGACACAGACACTATTTGGCATTAACTGAATAAGTGTACCAAGACTTATATAATAAATATACTGTATAACATATTAATATTTAGATCCCATCTAAATAGTGTTAGTCATTACCTCTGAATAATCTACAACTGACCAGTTTGTGAAATAATCATGTGTGCCCAGCCGGCGCCCAGACTCAAGTAACAGGAATCCGAACGAACGAGTGCCATTTAAAAGTATAGAATTGACTGGAATATTCAAGAATCCAAATTTGAATATCAACCTTAATTTGAGGTCTAATACAATTGGAGTCAGATCAGTTCAATAATGGAGTCAGATTCGCTCTTAACTAAATCAAATAGTTTTAGATGCTACAATCTAACACTCAAAAGATGAATGCACAGAAACCTTCACCATTCCACTGGATACCGCCATTGGACCAGTGGCGTGGCTCTTACAAAGTATCCATTGATAAATCTATTGGTAGATTTTGGAGCTTTCATAAAGGAAAAGTTACAATTTTCAAGACTTCCATGTTGAACCATCATCATCAGATTACACATGTTGGTCGACCATCTATGCCAGTTAAATTAAATGAAAATGACATTTGAATAAAAACATGTGCACAATGAATACTTGCTTACATGTATAGCTAGGGGACGTTAACTCCGAGCTGCTGAAGAGCTCATATTCGCCCACAAGATTTGCCCAAAAATTAAAACGATAAAAGTACCTTAAAATTTAAACCTAAAAAAAAAAAATCATGTTTAAAACTACCCTAATTAGAACAATAATGTCGAATTTGGCAATAACTGGACATACTATAGAGTGAAATATTATGCCGTTTTAATTCACTTTATCCAGATTATTATTTACTTGTATCAGATAAAATAAATAAATAAATACAGGAAGAACATGTAGCACGTGTAAATAAATGCTTATCAAATGCATATCGAATTCCTACTTCCATAAATCAGAATCTTCATTTTGTTCTAGGGCTGGGCGGTATATCGAGTTTGTACAATATATCGATTTATTTTTTTAAATGATATGGAATGAGGCAATACCGTTTATATCGATACAGTAGTTTGATACGAGCACATGTGAAAAATAGCGGAGGAGCTGCTGCAGTGAAAGTACACAGTACAATTTGTCCTAAACATGACACAAGCTTATTAAGGGCTTCAAAATAACTGGTAAGATATTTAACAAGTTTAAAGCAGCTTGTCCTGTCAGATGCTCGACAGATAATACTGCCGCTGTTTAATGCGTTTGAGATGTGGTGCTTTCCTCAGTGCTTAACTTACATTTCACAGGTATATTCTCCATCTGTAAATGTTAGAAAGTCAAACAAATATGTCCATTTCAATGTCAGGAGGACGAGCTGCAAGGGAATCTCGGCTAAAATTCAAGCTTCCGTGAACGAGCGCCGCCGTGCGCATGCGCGCCAAACAAACGCAGCACAATATAAGTAGCGCAATAATTCTGACTAAAATATACATATTGCTAAAATATTTGTTGTTGTAGACAATAAATGTGCCATATGTGGAATTTTAAACCTACAAGTATATTTTTATGAAAGTGACCATTATAATGGGGTAATCAAATGCAGGCTAATATAATTAGTTTGTGCTTTTGTTTTTGTTTTTATTTTCATTTTTAGTTTAGCCTTTAGTCATTTTAAAAACAAAAGCATTATTTTTGTTTTTAGATTGTAATGTTACAATGTTAGAATGTAATGTGATTTTAACCACCTTTTTGCACATAATATATTGCATAGCCTACATTACATTCACTATATTTGTATCCATAATATCCTTCAATATATCAACATTGTTTGGATATCATTGAGCAGGATGTGAAATATTTTTTTTTTTAAATAAATAAATACAGATTTTCTTTATCCAAATAGAAAAACGTAGAAAGTACCGAGATATATATTGTATATCGCTATTTAACCAAAAAATACCGAGATATGATTTTTTGGCCATACCGCCCAGCACCTATTTTGTTCAGATGAAAATACAAATAAAACGTGTTACTTGGGACCACGTAATCTATTGCATGAAATAATCATTATAGACACAGTCATTACATTACAGGAATACATACATTTAATAAATAGCATTTGCACATTATCAAAACCATAAACTAATTTCAAATGACTTTGTGGTTCATAAATAAAACACAGATCAATAAAAGAACATTACCTCCTCTTGTCTCTGCGCCATTTTGTTAATGTATGAAATTTGATGTTGAAGTCACTGAGGTCAATATAAGCAGTTAAAACTGAAACAGCAGACACTAAATATTCCTGTAAAACATGATTGGAGGTCAATTCACCCTTAATACAGAAGAGAGGTTTGTGTTATCCAGCCGTGTTCACTCTGTAGACCAAACCAGAATGTTTAGAACGGAAATACTAACCACAAAGAGAAGAATAATTTAAAACGAAGCAGGGGCGTGTCTAGGGAATTTGAGAAATAATCTGTCCATCTGTTGTTTTGAGTGTAGCCCCGAATGTATTTTGAATAGTTGACTGACAAATATGAAACCGGACAAAAGCCTATGTAAACCCCCGAAATCATAAGTTGCCTTATTTCATTGTGCTTTGGCTTTGCACATACTGCATACAGCCTGTAAAAATAGACATAGGCATAATCTAGTTTATAGAATAAGTTATTTTGCTGTCGGTAGCCTATGGGCGACTCCGTTTATTCCTCTCTGTTGAATATGCAGCAGGTAGAGGAGGAGCTGACATCAACTAACGTTACTTAGTGGCAAATTAACGGCAGTTAGCAGGAAAGACAGCAAAAATTAAGCAAATGAGGCATTGGGGATTTTTCCGAAAGAAGTCAGTGGGTAAGAATTCACATTTGTTTTTGTCCTTAAAGTCGTAAGATCATCATCTAGCTGGCTTTCACCCACAGTAGGCTTAACCTCAAGAGTTGTAGCCTCTAACCTGTTATTTTTGGATTGAAGCCGCTTGGTAGCTCCGAGGTAACGCATTCGCCTCTCACATCGGAGACCGCGGTTCGATCCCCGTTCGGAGTGTACTTTTCTTGTTTATCAGGTGTTGTTTTCGCTAAGGATAACCAAGAAGCATAAAATGTATGTGTGACTTGTTTTGTGATATTAGTTTTTAGTAAATATACACTTTGATTTGATTCAATGGTTTTGTAGAGTGTAGCAAAGATGAGCAACAGACTGAGGAGCAGCAGCTGTGCCAGAATCAGGCATGGAAACTGGGAACAATTAATCTGTCACTTTGCTTTAGAGAAAGTTAAAAGTGAAACATTGAAACATCTCAATGATCCTAATGAAAGGATTTTGACAGATGAATTATTCTCATAGAGATGATGAGAATTATATACAGTTCGATGCCATGGTGTGTCAATGAACTAAAGTCATTCATGTATTGCTTTAACTTAGGATCTTATACATCATTTTGACTATTTATGTCAAAAACTATAAATTATTTATATTCAATATTTTTTTTACCTCACTTTACTCACTATAATATAACTCTTTTGTGATGACTTTATGTTAATGTACATGACAATTCAAGAATCATGATAGATCTTAGGGCAATCCCACTGATCTGCTCTTCCCAATACATTTTCTTCAATGGTATTGGTCTACAATTTGAAATATGTAGCACTTGATGAATGAGTTGTTTGAAGCTGATTTGCAATAAGTTATGTGCTGTATCTGTTCTTTTGCATCACAGATGATTCAGGGATGAGAGAGGATGTTGAGGATAGTACTAGAGTGGAAGATTTAGGAACTGTAGAAACAGGCCCAGCCAGAGCAAAACTCAAAGAATACCCTCTCACCAGCTTTGGACTACAGGGAAGTGGTTGCTAGTGTGAAAATAAAATGGTCTGGGCTAAGCCCCGGATGTCCTTCAATGCTGGAAACACCTCTGCATCTGATGATAAATTACAATTTAAAAGTGGATTGTTTTGTGCATATTTTTCCATCGCTAGCAGATGAGTGAGGTCTGACACAACACAAATCCAGTTTAAGCCCTATAGTCTAATAGGAGCCCAGTGCCTATCTCTGGGTTCCTGGCTTAGAAAAAGATATGCACTAAAACAGATTGTGTGTAGTATAGCTTAATTTTGCACCGATATTTTCAATTGTTTATGTTGCCCCCCCAAACAAGCCAAATGCCCCCCAAACATGATATCCTGGTAACCCTTCTGACACGAAGATGTTCAAAATCATGTGATACTAAAACTGAAGTGATCAGACTGAAGTAGCAAGAGACGGTAGAGAGAATAACAACTGTGGAAGAGAAACATGTTTATGGTGGAAGTGATGAAATGCACACACAGAATAAAAGAGCTCATGTTGGAGATAGAAATGTCTCATAGATGCAGTGATTTTTGCTAATTGCTAAACTTTTAAACAGAACTTATTGTAGTAGTATTATTGTAAAATATGTATAAAATGAGATGAAGTCCAGATCAGTCATGTGAGCCTTGGAGAAAAAGCTGCTTTATTCTACATATGGTGTTGGCATATGAGTGCCACCATGTTTAGGCAACATGAGCACACGGGATGTCTTCCTGTAGTTTCCGTAGCTCTCAGGACACACTTTGAGGGACATCTCTGGATTTACACAACATGTGATGTTGAGTGAGGGCTTGTTTGATTCAGAATCGCCTGCTGTGAGTTGTAATATATATTTTTCTACATGATGTTTATGTTACAGGTAGTAAAAAACCAAAATGTGATGGAAAGTCTGTATATCATTATTTTGCTAAATACATTTGGATTTCACATGCTAATACTCACTGTTGTTTGGTCTATGAATGTAACAAATGTTCTTGTTATGTTCTACTAATCAAGACCTTTCCAAAGATACATAACACATGGCTGTGTGATCTTTTTGACCAGCAGCCATATCACCCTGCATCTCTTTCCTGGTTGCCCACTAAAGCCAAGCAGGGTTGAGCCTGGCCAGTACCTGGATGGGAGACCTCCTGGGGAAACCAAGGTTGCTGCTGGAAGTGGTATTAGGGAGGCCAGCAGGGGGTGCTCACCCTATGGTCTGTGTGGGTCCTAATGCCCCAGTATAGTGATGGGAACACTATACTGTAAAAAAGGCACCATCCTTCGGATGAGATGTTAAACTGAGGTCCTTTCTCTCTGTGGTCATTAAAAATCCAAGGACACTTCTTGTAAAGAGTAGGGGTGTAATCCTGGTGTCCTGGCCAAATACCCCCATTGGCCCCTATCTACCATGGCATTGTATTAATCTCCCTCCCTGAATTGGCTACATTACTCTCTTGTGTGTGTGTGTTCGTTCTGGCGCACTATGGCTGACGTCGCACCATCCAGGTGGATGCTGCACACTGGTGGTGGTGGTTGAGGAGATTCCCCCTATACTATGTAAAGTGCTTTGAGTGCCTAGAAAAGCGCTATATAAATGCAAGGAATTAATTATTATCTTTTTAACTGGTTGTCGTTATATGATTTTATTGGAAATTTACATTTGTTTGGTTAAACTGAACATTTCTAATTTATCAGCAAATTTAAAAGCAGTATTTTAGAATTGGTCAGATGAGCTATATTCATTGTAAAGATAAGAGTCTAAGCTTTAAAACGACATCTAATTTGTGCAGATTAAGCAAGTGGTTGTTGAGTAATACCACAATATGTTTTTTTCAGTGATCAGCGCCCCCTAGAGGGCTTGGTATTGGGTCGCTCCAGGTTTAAGAGGTTAACAAGGTAAATGGTTTGCACTTATATAGCACTTTTTTTTAACCTTAGATGTTACCAAAGCACTTTACACTGTGTCCCAATTACCCATTCACACACACATCCACCAATGGTGGCAGAGCTGCCATGCAAGGTGCCAGCCTGCCATTGGGAGCAACTTGGGGGTCTTGCCCAAGGACAATTCAACATGTGGAGTCGTGTGGGCCGGGAATTGTGTGGAGTCATGTGGGCCAGGAATTGAACCACCAACCTTGCAATTAGTGGCCGACTCGCTCTACCAACTGAGCCACAGCCGCCCTAGGGAAGCCTTAGTCAAATTTGGCACTGGCACACATTGCTATCTTAAATCGTTAGATTAAATAAATGCACACATAGTTAATTTAAGTCACTAGTTAAATACACTCTTTCCTGGTTCTGGTACAAATGAAGAGTTAGGCCACTAGCTGTTTAAGCAGGCCGAGGCACACATAGAACACACTTTGTTCATTAGCGTTACGCCAACCAGTGGCCATAGGCACACCTAGCTAGCATACACTTGGTGCACATGGCTCTTTGGAGCAGCAGTACACAAGTCTTGGCGATAGATCTGCATGGATGGTAGTGTGTTTTGTGTTTGTGCTATTCAATTTGTAAAGCTTCCCTGCTTTGTTTGGGGGATCGATTGTAATGTCTATTTGTGTAGCAGCATGTTCATACATGCTCAATACAGCATGTCTTGTGTTTTGTCTAATTGTCGACATGCTAAATCAGTATGTATGTGTATTTTCTAGCAGTAGCAACTCTCAGTACTTGGTCAGCGACAGCACAGCAGATCTAGTCTGCCAAGACCGATATATCATACCCACATTGACATGCTAAATCTTTCTGAGAGTTGTCATGACTATATTTAATACTTACAGTACATTTTGAACATAAGGTAAGCAAAGAAGACACTGTTACTGGGATGTAACCCTCCTTGCTCAGGAGAGAGAAACAAGAATTAAGCAAGATTTATTTTTATTCATTTGATATACCACATTCCCACAGAATAATAGTAGTCATAAAGACTAAGAATATAAATGGAAAATGGAAAAAATGCATCAATTCTCTTCTTTCTTGGATTCAAGGATGATGTTTGTGTAGATTGCAGCTCTGCTCATTCTGTTTTTTTCTCTCAAGCAACTTCATGAGGTGCTTTATCCAGAGATGCTTTTTTACACCAATATTGAAGGAGTTCCCTTGTATGCTGGACACTTGTTTACTCCTTTTCCTTCACTACAAAAAAAATTATTTACATTTATTCATTAAACAGACACTTTTATCCAAAGAGACTTTGAAAGGAGGAAAATAAAAGGCAATTTGTCTTACAAAAGTTAACAATGCATGCAGTATTGCACTGCCTAGTAACAAAAGTGGCTAAAGTAATTCATTCTTACATTGGGACAGTTTCTAAAAAAAAATGTAAGATCATGAGAAACATAAATTAATTCAAGTGTGTCCAGTGTCAAGGAGTTATGGTGAGTTTAGAGACTTATACAATACAATGCGAATTGAGCGTTTCGAGTGGCGTTATTACATACAAAGTCAATGCAAAGATGTGAATAGACGCGAATTCGCGGCGGGCGTTGTGAATGAAGCGAATGGCGCGAAGCGAAAGCGCGAAATCACTTCATTCAAGAAAATATCAAAACAAACAATACAAATATATAATACAACATTGTAAATGCTAGGGGGAGGTATAAATAATATTATAAGAATATTTTAAAAAGTGTACATGCTTGTAAAACTCGAATAGCTTTTTGTTTCTTCAAGGGCAATATTGACTCAATATAATGCTTCAATTAATTTTTAAATACTATAAAAAAAAGTTTTTTTTCCTGAAAATTTACATTTATAAATGTGAAATTTAGCCATTAAAATAAAACAATTTATAAAATAAGTGTGGGTTTGTTTATCTTTGGAGTTTACAATAAAGAACGAGTTGACATTTTTTATTATTATTATTATTATTATGCTTCAAACATAAAAGTCAATGTACAGTCAAAACTACAATAATACATATATAAAGACAAAACTAATACAGCCCCCCCTGGCTGGGAAGGCTAAACATTATGTAAATATATTGAAAGACTCACATATTGAAACTTTCTTATTATGTGAATGAAATATATGTGTCTTGATATATATTTGAATTTCTTTTTCAAGAACCAAAAACAAAGGTTGGGATTTACTGTACTTACATTTATGTACGAGTTTACATTTTTCAACTGGCGCGAAATATCCGCATGACGCGTTGTCGCGAAAGCCTATCAGCATTGAGATTGTCCTGATGTCACCGACGTACTGACGTAGTAGAGAAGAAATCTGGAAAAATGGGCGGGAAAATGGTTGTAGCGGTGTGTGGGCACCCGAATTGTATGACACAACCTCAACGTATTTGGGACTTCCACAACAGATACAGAGCAGCAATCGTTGTGATATCGGCCATGGTTGATGGCGGAAAGATAAGTTGTCGTTGAAGCCCCGCCTCCT
This sequence comes from Xyrauchen texanus, assembly GCF_025860055.1. Lineage (NCBI taxonomy): Eukaryota > Metazoa > Chordata > Actinopteri > Cypriniformes > Catostomidae > Xyrauchen > Xyrauchen texanus. The sequence goes on along the minus strand of NC_068310.1, from coordinate 39,323,774 downwards.
GTCCTTTTCCGGAAGAGAGGGGGAATAACGCGCACCCGCGACTTTAAACACAAATTGAATCCAGCGGTAAAACTCGCGCGAGCAATGCGAGGCGAACATTTTCTTCTTGTTGTGTGTGAACGCACCAATACTCTGCATGAATAAGAGTTAGAAGATATTTTCTCTGCTTGTTTGTTGTGGTGTAATTGTGATTTTGCATTAAAAAGTAGCCTCTCATTCATATTAGCATTTTTGACCATTTTTTAATCAGATGAAAATGTATCTGTCGAACTTAAACTCCAATGAAAACATCTTTATGGATAATCTCACCTCAGTGCAATCACAGTCTATTCAGAGAGTTTGTAGAGATTTTTGTTCACCTTCAGACACTAATGATGAAGAACAAAGAGACTATTTGATCTAATTTTTGGTCATATTCCATTTAAATCGTACTCCAAGGTACTTCAAAGAATACCATTATATTACCATTGTACACAAATAAAAAAATCATGATTATACCAAGGTGTTTTGTTGTTGTTGTTTTGTAAAAACTGTGAATATCTTGCAAAACCATCTATTGTTATTTATCATTTATACTGTACTAAAAGCAATGTAAATATTCTATATTAGTGCGGATTGAAAGTTTGTTTTGATAATGCTCTTCTGCAGTCTCATTAAACCATTTCAATTCTTAAAAGATTTTAAAGTCTGTGAAGAAGTCCTTTGATATATTAGTATGTGGACAGACTACCAAAACAATTTTCAAGCATGCATTGGCATTTTGTTAAGGATAGTGTACTTAAAGCAATTATTTCTCAGCATTAAGTAGATATAAAATGTTTAAAAAATCAAAGGTTGAAAATATTAATCCTACTTTAGCAACTGACACAACACTTGCATTAATACTATTGGGGTGTAGAACTGTCAGGCTGTTTTGGTGCACATGTTTTGGTTCCTCAAAATCATGTGATCCACTGGTTTGTGAAACTTTTTCACTGCTCTCAAGTTCTTCCTTACTTTCAAATACAGGCGTGACTTTGTCTTCAGATACAATAAACACACAAACAAACAATCAAACATTCACAAGTGTAGCTTGTTGAGTGCGTTACCGTGGAGACGTAGCTCGTATGGAGGCTTCGCGCTATTCTCCGCGGCATCCATGCCCAACTCACCACACGACCCACCGAGAGTGAACCACATTATAGCGACCACGACGAGGTTACCCCATGTGACTCTACCCTCCCTAGCAACAGGGCAAATTTGGATGCTCATGAAGCTTGGCTGGAGTCACTCAGCAGCACGTCCTGGATTCAAACTCGTGACTCCAGGGTTGATAGTCAACGTCACTACTCGCTGAGACGAGTATACCCAGACCCCCATTTGATGGAATTTTGGTGTGAAATTGAAATGCATAAATCTTAAAAATAGGCTAATATGTAGGCTGTATTTATTTGTATTTTTATATTTTTAATGAATAGATATGCATTAAACTTCCCCGGGTAGGGAAGGAGGTATTGTCCCAAGTGAAGGAGTTCAAGTACCTCTGGGTCTTGTTCACAAGTGAGGGAACAATGGAGTGGGAGGTTGGCCGGAGAATCGGGGCAGCGGGGGCGGTATTGCACTCGCTCTATTGCACCGTTGTCACGAAAAGAGAGCTGAGCCGGAAGGCAAAGCTCTCGATCTACCGGTCAATTTTTGTTCCTACCCTCACCTATGGTCATGAAGGCTGGGTCATGACCGAAAGAACTAGGTCGCGAGTACAAGCGGCCAAAATGGGTTTCCTCAGAAGGGTGGTGGGCTTCTCCCTTAGAGATAGGGTGAGGAACTCAGTCATCCGTGAGGAGCTCGGAGTAGAGCCGCTGCTCCTTTGCGTCGAAAGGAGTCAGTTGAGGTAGTTTGGGCATCTGGTAAGGATGCCCCCTGGGCGCCTCCCTAGGGAGGTGTTTCAGGCACGTCCAGCTGGGAGGAGGCCTCGGGGAAGACCCAGGACTAGGTGGAGAGATTACATCTCCACACTGGCCTGAGAACTCCTCGGGGTCCACCAGTTAGAGTTGGTTAATGTGGCTCAGGATAGGGAAGTTTGGGGCCCCCTGCTGGAGCAGCTGCCCCCGCGACCCGACTTCGGATAAGCGGTTGAAGATGGATGGATGGATGAATAGATATAGTATTGAAATTAACCTGGTCTCATGATAAGTCGTAATAATATTGCTAGATGATGAAATCGTTACAATTGTACAAAAACGTACAACATTTACTCAATGCAATTGTCATTTTTCCTAAGTTTAACCCCAACCTCTAAACCTATTATTAACCTATTATAAGAAAACCTATTATAAGAAAACCACTTGGTGTACTACAGAAGAAAAGAAAAGATTGGTGTTTTGTATTTTGTAAGATTTGCATTGCATAAATAAACATGGAATGAGTATCCAAATTTGTTCACAGACGTTTCCTTTCTTCAAATAAAGTGTTCCTGCTTTGTATCAATTTATTGATTGGTTGGTCTCTATGGGAATAAAAGTCTGACTTTTTCATATTAGGCAAATTGTACAAAATCGTGCAATTTTGGCATCTCAAATTAATTAATATGAGTTGTCATGAGACTATGCTGAATGAACTCTGCCAGTGGTTACTCTGCTAGAGGAACTGACTACTACATTTCTACTTAAATGACTTAAAAAGCAAGCCAGGTGGCTAAAAATGAGAACCGAATCAGCTCTGGAAAGGGTAGTCTAGCTCTAGAGTCTAGCAGGGATGACCCTTGGTTTGAGATTAAGTATCTAATGCAATGACAATCATACATGTTTGATTTGAACAGTCCTATCGAAGAGCTACAGTGTTACAGGTCACGCTCTGGTACAAGATAATGCTTGTTTTTAAAGCATCAAATAATGACTGTTGAGCCGTAAGTATTTTGTATGGTGGAAATACTTACAACTAGGGAAAGCAAGGTCTTTGCTGCTGTGATGTTCATAATCTGATCCGCTAGGATGGACTTCTCTCTTGGCCATGTCTCTTTCTCTGGCCTCCAGTAATGTCTCTCTTCGATCTAGTTCTTTCTGTCTCTCGTGCAGTTTGTTTTCTTTGTCTTGTAGTTCTTCTTCATGTTGTATTATGCTGCATTCTGATTTCAGTCTTGCCTCCAGAAAATCTTTTGTAATCTTTGCCTCCCTCAGATTCCTTTCCAGTTCTTTCACGTCGTCTTTGAGTTGCTCCACGTCTCTTTGAAGCTTCTCCTTGTCATCTTTCAATTCACTCTCTCTCCCTCTGGAAACGTCCAGCTCTCTCCTTAACTCGCTCTCTCTGTCTTTGTAGGTGGCCAACTCTTCGTTTAGTTCTCTCTCTTTACCTCGTGACATCCTCAAAGCGTCCTGTGATTCTGTTACGCTCTTTGCGTTCTGTTCCTTCATATTGTCCATTTCCTTCCTTAGATTGTTCATCGTCTCTTCTTTTTCGGACAGTAGTTTTTTAAAGGTATTCTCATTTTCCTTACGCTCAGCATCAAATTTCATCTGAAAATGTTTCTTGGCTTTTCTGAAACACTCCAGATGTTGGGTGAAAAAGGCGCTTTCTTTGCTCTCTGTCATTGTCGCAATTTTGGTAAATAACGTTTCAACACTGCTGTCGCTGTCCTGTAAAATGTGGTACCTTTTCCCACACATTTTGACACAGTGGTGCATTGCTTGATCATTGCGCTTAACTTCATGCATAAATAAGACCATGCAATACTGTAAGACCGCCTTCCCAAACACTTCACTGAGAGCTTGTAGAAGAAAAAACTCTTCCCCAGTGCCATTTACTCCTTCAAGCACCAGCAGAAAAGCATGAGGACCAGGAAACAGCAGAGATTCATACGCCTCCAGGTCATTTTTAATGGATTTGACTGCACTGTAGAAAAACATATATGATTTCAAGTGTTGAAGCCAATAGGGGGGAGTTTTTAACACGGAGACCTGTCGGCCACAAACATGAGCCTTCATAGGCTGCCATATGCCAGGTTTAGAGGGATCATCTCTCTGTGTGATCCTGAGAATGGTGTCACATGCTTGATTCATAAGAATCTCATCACCTCCGAGCATCATTAATCTCAGCTTTAAAACAGGGTCTCTGGATGACCTCGCTTCATTTGTCCCATCTGTTGGAAAGGGAATAAAGCAAAGTAAAACCTTGACATTGGCCAAAACCTCAACCCTTGCCCTAAAGTTAACGACGACATCATTAAAGCAATAATAATAAAACAATTCTCTGATTGGAAAGTGTGGAAGCGCTGGACTGCAATGTGAAAATAAAATAAAAAAAAACTATATAGAGAGACAAAATTCAGAGAAAAGCTAAATTTGGCTCTACAAAAATAGTTGTAGAAAGACACAAAGACATCTAATATATATATATATATATATATATATATATATATATATATATATATATATATATATATATATATATATATATATATATAATTATTTATTTAATTTTATTTCCACGTTGCGATTCAGGGCTTCCATAGAAATGTTCTGACTAATGTTAGACAAGCTAACAGACATCTAAGCATTAGGTAGAAACAACAAAGAGAAAACAAAAATAACTAGATTGGTAAAGTTTGTCAAGAGAAACTTTGATGTTCATTTGACAAAGCTTGCATGGTCTGACAGTTTTTAAAAGTTGAAGATTTTACAGACCTTAAAGTGAGACAAACAGACAGATGGAGTGAGAGAGAGAGAGAGAGAGAGAGAGAGAGCATCTTAAAGCAGATCAAAGACCTGGAGGGGGTTTGTTTTCATTTGAATTTTTTACAAGTTGATAATTATGAGTGGGGCTCAACCTGTCAGTGTTTTTGCTTTTGTGTGTATGTGTGTGTGTGTGTGTGTGTGTGTGTGTGTGTGTGTGTGTAAATTAAATCAATTTCTGCAACAGTAAACATTTATCTCAAAGATGACACGAGTACAAGCGGCCGAAATGGGCTTCCTCAGAAGGGTGGCGGGCTTCTCCCTTAGAGATAGGGTGAGGAGCTCAGTCATCCGTGAGGAGCTCGGAGTAGAGCCGCTGCTCCTTTGCGTCGAAAGGAGTCAGTTGAGGTGGTTTGGGCATCTGGTAAGGATGCCCCCTGGGCGCCTCCCTAGAGAGGTGTTTCAGGCACGTCCAGCTGGGAGGAGGCCTCGGGGAAGACCCAGGATTAGGTGGAGAGATTACATCCCCACACTGGCCTGGGAACGCCTCGGGGTCCCCCAGTCAGAGCTGGTTAATGTGGCTTGGGATAGGGAAGTTTGGGGCCCCCTGCTGGAGCAGCTGCCCCCGCGACCCGACCTCGGATAAGCGGTTGAAGATGGATGGATGGATGGACAATTTGATGTATCTTGTGTGTACACTTGATGTATAATGAAACCAGGAGGCAAATTAACGTTGAACAGAAGCATCTCTTTACTCACACACTTGCTAAGATAGATCCAGGGCAGGACCAGGGCAATAAACTTCAATGTCCGTACTGTTATTCCCCCCAGAAATATCTGGGAACTTGCAAGTGTTTGGAGGAGATGCACTGCAGTACTTAAAGCAGCTGGTGCCACACCAGATACTGACTGTTACTTTTGATTTTGAACCCCCCCCCCCTTTGTTCAGGGACACATTATTCCTTTCCTGTTAGTCACATGTCTGTGAAACTTGTTCAGTTTATGTCTCAGTTGTTGAATCTTTTTATGTTCATACAACACTGTACAACAAATTATATTTGCAGACGTTTCTTTTTTGCTGAATATATATATATATAATGATATCCTTCTTATTTTATTCAGTTTAGCAGCAAACCAAATGGATTGTCTCTTCTTGTGCTGCTGGTATATTCAATATTTTTGGCATAGTCAGCGACACAGAAACAGGAAGCAACAAAAGTTATTCGACAAAACTCGATTCCCAGTTAACATGCATTCCTTTTCTTTGTGACAGATATATTATATAGTACAGTCTGTCTATACTATATGTAACATTAGGGATTTATACATGCTAGTAGATTCCCTGATCAAAAACACACTGACTTATCACAGTCCTCTATAACACAGTAAATCACTATAAAATAGTCCTTCATTTTTTATAGTCTGAATCTGATTGTACACAAACAATAAGATGAATATAAATGAGATCATTAGTAGGACTGCAACCCCATTTGAAGATGGGATTAGTGTGATGCATTAAAATCAATCTACAGTTTATGTTGTAAATCTGTGATTTCATCTGTTATTGACAGTTCTTGGGCTTCAAGCACAATACATTTCCATTTTCAAATACATTTTGCATAAAGAAACTCAGTTAAAAGTTCAGTCACTTACCTGTGCTTCTCCATGCCATGCTGTGAACAAAATCTAAATGAAAATCAACTTAAAAAGGGATACTTAAAAACACTTTTGTGCCTGACACTTCCCCAAACGCCCTCTAAAGTGAAAGAATGCTGTTCTTGTGTGCTGTCAAACTGGTCTGCTCATTCTTCGTTTAATGCTTTTTCTTTTTTTCCCCTTATTTTTTTTATTTCATTTTTTTTTTTTTTTTTGTTGCATTGAATCCATTTGCTTTACATTTTTAGTCATTTACTTTGGACCCCATTTAAACTTCAGAAGGAAGTGGTATGTAACATTATTACTACATGCTTTATTGATGTGCATTTGATAAACTTTAACTTGGGGACTTAAAATGTCATATAATAATCAATAAATATTTTATATTCTATTTTCAGATTAAGTTTTAGAAATATTCAATGGCTGTAGCTCCAACATGATGTAATCGTGCTGAACTTTACAGTTTTGCAGTTATAAAAATAGAAAGACCACAAAAAAGTGGACACGCTACTGTACAAATAGACATTGCATGCATTACAATCCCCATGTAACAGATCTAGACAGGTGGTGCTGGGGTGGAGGTAGAATTCAGAGAAAAACTCACACAGTGTGCTTAAAGGAAACAAGCTTATCTGCAAAACTGAGAAATTTGTCACACAAAGAGAGAGACGGAAGTTGATTGGGTACCCAATTACACATCAAAGGACCAATAAGCTTAAGAACACGCAAGACGATTATCTTAACATTTCACATGTGAGCAAGCCGATTGGCTAACAGATAAACAGCTTGTGCCACATACGATTTTATGGTGGAATTTTGGTCATTTTGGTTTTACATTGCCAGGCTAGTTTGATGATTTCCAGCTAAATGATTGTCCAAAACCCAGCGGTCCTCTTGTCTTCTGTCCAAGTATGTGATTCATGTTTGTGCTGCATAACAAGTTTGTGTAATTGCAGAGTAGATGCAGGTTCTTTTATTATCAATTCACTGTAATTATAAAAACTGAGATTTGTTTTCATGCCCAGGAGGGAATATTCGGAAATGTAATTAGGGTGTATTGAACTTGTATTGAATTATTTCATATAAAAAAGGTGTTGATATCTAGTTTTAAAGCACAATATTATACAAAGAGCACATCTTTTGTCATGTAAAAAAGGCCCATAAAGACACATTAAGATTCCTAAATAAAATCATACAAAGACACAATATACAAATTCTATATGAATCTTTTAGTAAATCAAATCTAGAATATTTCATTCATTTAGCAACAAACATTTACATTTATGCATTTGGCAGATGCTTTTATCCAAAGCGACTTACAGTGCACTTATTACAGGGACAATCCCCCCGGAGCAACCTGGAGTTAAGTGCCTTGCTCAAGGACACAAAAAGTGAGTTCGGAATGACCCTTACTCTTGAGCCCCACACCTTTTAGCCTTTCAAAGCCATTGGCTGTGTATGGTATTACTGTAAAGCCTGTAGACCTGCTCTGTATATAATAGGGAGTTTTACTTTGTTATACTGTATACATACAGACTTATATAGACATATAGATTTATAGTATACTGTAGTTTTAAATGATAAAACTATGATGATGTTTGTTTGTTTGCTTACAAAATCCCTTATCATTTCAGTACAACTTTTAAGTTAAAGTGGTATGTTTAAGTGCTGTTATGACTTTGCACAATGTAGTGCAGTTTTGCAAAGAGTCTTTTATTAAAGGCAGTTAAAAACCAGTCAGCAAACCATGTGCATGTGAGCAGAGCCAGAGAAGCATTGCTCATTTCACATGTAAAGGGAGTGCTTTTTGAAGGCACAGCAGCAAAACAAGATCTGTTTAAATTTAAAGGCTTGGGTATACTTCGTTTTTCTGTGTTCCTGATCAGATCATGTCAGGCCGACCATGTTGCCTTTTTGAGTATACTCTTCTGACCGCGAGCGAATACTAATGCGTTCGAGAGGAGTGACTTATCCTACCTGGATAGGCCAACCAATGCTACCGTATCGTATCCAGATAGTTCTTTTAATTAGTCTACATAGTTTGCTAAGTACCCTTGGCCAAATTAATGTTCTTTTTTCTCCCCAATTTGGAACGCCCAATTCCCAATGCGCTCTAAGACCTCGTGGTGGCGTAGTGACTCGCCTCAATCCGGGTGGCGGAGGACGAATCTCAGTTGCCTCCGCGTCTGAGACCGTCAATTCGCGCATCTTTTCTTGTGGCTTGATCAGCGTGTTACCGTGGAGACATAGTGCGTGTGGAGGCTTCACGCTATTCTTCGCGGCATCCACGCACAACTCACCACATGCCTTAGACCGCAACCAAATACCCAGGCCACACCTTATCTGCATATAGGATGTAGGCACGCCCCCAGAATTGCGGGTCAAGAAAATCTGGCATATACTGTGCGTGGAGCGATCAGCAACACAGATAACCAAAGTATACTCATGCCTTGAGGGTCAGAGAATACAAATAAAATATAATTAGACTTGATTATCATTAGTGAAAAAAAACCTATTGACCTATTTGATATCAGCAGACTAGGCTAAAAGTGGCCTACCCTGGTTTCAGTGCCTCAGGACAGAGTTCACTTTTGTTTCCGTCACAGAAACGCAAGTCAGTTTAGAGTCTTACAGTTCATAGAAAACATCCATCAAGGATTTCTGAGGAAGGAGATGAACTTTAACCCCTGTGTTTACCAGCATGTCACGTTTTGGGCTCCTCTGCTGTAGATTACACCTGCTCCACAGTCACTGTATTGAAGAAAATGAAGAATAATGGAATGAAGTAATGACATAGTGTTACATCAGTGTACACTATTTAAGTTTAAGATGCAAGGAAATAAAATTTTTCAAACAACACTTTTGACAGTCCACGATTACTTTACAGTATATGGGCTATACTGTATGTTAAATGGTCTGCACTTATATAGCACTTTTTTTAACCTTAGAGGTTACCAAAGCGCTTTACACTGTGTCCCAATGACCCATCCACACTCACATTCACACACCAATGGCAACAGAGCTGCTATGTAAGGTGCTAGCCTGCCATTGGGAGCAACTTGGGGTTCAGTGTCTTGCCCAAGGACACTTCGGCATGTAGAGTCGTGTGGGCCGGGAATCGAACCACCAATCCTGTGATTGGTAGCCGATCCCCTCTACCACCTGAGCCACAGCCGCAAATCAACATTTTCTGCAAATTAAATCAAGCTTGGTTTAACTATACAATTCTTACTATTGGGTGACTCACCGGTTTCAAACCTCCAGACTCCAGTGATCCACTGGCTTTTGAATGTTCAGTGCTGCTCACCATCTCCCCATCTCCAACATTTTTGTGTTCAGACACTTAAGAATAAGAAAAAAATTAAGCATACAGTAGTTCCCTTTGTGTCACTCACATGAAGTTATGTCGATGTAGTGACACTAGGGGTCGCTCTTGAAAGCCCCGACCACCTCCCAATTCTTTGAGAAAAGGCCACTGAAAAATCACAACTCGGCCATCATCTCCTCCTATGGAGTCAGCATTGGCTCAGGTCTCTGCAGGCCACTCATATCCCTGGCCACCTCAACGCCACAGCAGATGCGCTGTCATGGCAGGTAACGCTCAGTGGAGAGTGGAGACTCCCAGGTGGTTCAGCTGATCTGGAGTCGATTCGGCATGCACAGGTAAACCTGTTTGCTTCCCGAGAGACCTCCCACTGCCCGGTATTCCCTGACGGGTGCTCACCTTGGGACAGACGCACTGTGCAAATACGCTTTTCCCCCAGTGAGCCTACTTGCACAGACTCTGGGCAAGGTCAGGGAGGACAAGGAGCAACTCATCCTAGTAGCATCCCTACTGGCCCTCGGACCTCATGCTCCTCTCGACGCCCCCCTAAAGGTCACTAAAGACCACCCTCCTGACTGTGATCACTTACATCAAGAGGGTCTGGGACCTGCAAGTGTTCTGGAGTTCGGTCAGGAGGACTCTCACTTGATCCTGAGACCCAGACTGAGCTATATATCCAAGATTCCACAACTCCTTTCAGGGATCAGATGGTGAGCCTGCAAGTGCTGCCGTGTGAGGAGGCAGACCCAGCCTTGTCGTTGCTGTGTCCGATCTCAGTTCTGCATGTGATCATGCACTGCTCTACGCATCTACTTGGATCACACGCAGAACTTTAGACGTTCTGAGCAGCTCTTTGTCTGCTTTGGCGGGCAGCGGAAAGGGAAATCTGTCTCCAAACAGAAGCTTACCCACTGGATCGTGGATGCCATAGTGTTGGCCTACCACGCCCAGGCCATGCCCGCCCCGTTAGGTATATGAGCACACTTTACTAGGAGTGTGGCATCCTCGTGGGCACTGGCCAATGGCACCTCTCTAGCAGACATATGCAGAGAAGTGGGCTGGGCAACACCAAATACCTTCACAAGATTTTATGATCTCCAGGTTGAGTCAGTTTCGTCCCGTATTTTATCAGGTCCGAATAGGCAAGCTTGGTGCAAAGGAGAGCTGGCCGGGTGTATCGTTAGCATATAGCGCCTTTCCCCTCCATGAGGCAAAGACGCTCTTTCTCACATGCGTGTTCACAGAGAGTGAAACCTGGATGTTCTTCCTCCTTAACACCCTGGCTCACGAATTTGGTGGAGGAATTCATATGCTATATGACATCTTGTGGGGCATCAGGGGAGGTTAAGTTTAGTCCGAGTGCATCTGCTTAGACGCACACACAGCCTGCTTGCACCTGCATCAGCAGTTCACGTAACACGGTTTAGTTGTTGTTGCGTTTTGTATAGGGACTCCTAGTGTCACTACATCGACACAACGTTGAGTCAGTGACAAAAGCTGAATGTCTCAGTTACTGTCGTAACCTCCATTCCCTGATGGAGGAAACGAGACGTTGTGTCCCTCTTGCCACAAGCTGTACCAGTCGCTGAAACGGACGGATCTTGTCTCGGCTCCTCAGTAAATAAGCCTGAATGAGTACAATGCACACCACCTCTACTTATACCCATATGTCTGGGGGAGTGGCATGCAAATTCTTTGTTGGCCTTTTCTCAAAGACTTGGGAGGTGGTTGGGGCTCTCAAGGGCGACCCCTAGTGTCACTACATCAACACGTCTCGTTCCCTCCATCAGGTTATGACAGTAACCAAGACGTTTTCTCTCTCTACTTGTCTTACAGGAAATGAAGGCCACTATATATTATCAAATAGAATGTACATATACTGTTGTAATTTCACACAACAGACTGTTGTTTTAATTTTTCGTCAATAGTACAATAATTGTGCGAACATTCTCCAGTGTTACTAAACATACCTCTTAACAGGTTGTCTTGCAGTCCTTGTGCAGTCTTTGGATGTCCGCTGATCGGTAGAACCGTTAGCGTTGTGCACACCTTCATCTCCTTTTGTGACATTTCTAGGTCACTCTTTAATTGACTTTCCCTGTATCTGGAAGCATCCAATTCCTCCCTTAAGTGTTGTTCATTGAGCTGTGAATCAGCCAATTTCTTTTGTAGATATTTTTCCCTGTTTCTAAAATCAATTTTCAGGTTGTTAACTTCCTTTTCATGCTCTGTTTTAAGATCTCTAATTTCCATCTGTAGTTCACTCTCCTTTTCCTTAAATTCCATCTGAAGATGATTTGAAACCTTTTTATAAAGCTCAAAATGATTAATAAAAAAATGACTTTTTTTACTATGTATCATTTGCTCCACTTTTACAAAAAGTGCGTCAACATTTTGCTCAGTTAATATGTGTTGCCTGTTACCACATGTTCGGACACAGGGATTATCTTCTGTACGATGAGATTCACCGATGAACAGCACCATACTGTAGTCTAGAACCGCCTTGCCAAACACTTCACAAATTGCATTTAAAAGGTAATGCTCTTTACCAGTGTTGTGCCTTACGACTAACAGAAACGCATGTGGCCCAGGGAAGACCAGTGATTCACTAAACTCCATTTCAGGTTTCAATGAAATTGCATTGCTGAAAAACCAGCAGGACTGCAAGCGTTCCAACCAGCTGACTGGAGTTGTCACCACTGACACATGACATTCTCGAACATGACCCTCTCTTAACTCACATATTCCAGAACGGGTCCTCTGCCCTGATTGTCTTTCCCCAAGGATGAATTCAGACACTTTATTCATTAGCAAGCTATCACCTCCAAGCACTATAAATCGAAATCTTTTAATGGAGTCAGTGGATTGTCCTGCTTCTCGTGTGAATGTTCCATCTGCTAAAAAGGATAAAAGTAAGTGAGATCACAAATGATTAAAAGCACTAAATCACAATGGTTCATAAAGCACATGATTTAAATACAATTACTAAACAGATAGCTGCATGCTGATTAATGTTTAAAAGTGTCTTTAATGGTTTAAAATGCAAATAATTGTATTATGCAAAATAAGGCGTTAAGATGTATTGTGAATACAGTCATTAAACTGCGAGTTGTGCCTAACATCCTTTATGTTTATGCATCTGTCTGCTCTGTTTTTAAAGCTGAGAGTACCTGGGAGTGCCCACGCTCAAAACTGTTCTGGCGGATTGTGAGGACCCACTTTAACGAAACATTTATAAATGTCGAGGGCTATGTTTGAAAAATTGTGTGCCAAGGTCTTATCTTTCGTTGGGCCAGTCACATCAAGTTGTCGCACACTCATAACACGTGCACGAATGGTCAAAATACATTTTGCGAAATGTTCACCTTAATGGAAATTTTAACTAATGCAAAACTTGTTTATTTTACTTTATTCTCAAGTCAAACATTTCCATTCAGGATTTCTTATGTGCAATTTCAAAATGTGCATAAAAAAGTTGGATGGAAACCCAGCTAATGACTTAACCAATGGCGTGAGTTGGGGGCCGGAATAACTGTTTGTTTACCTTGGTCGGATGCCAGGAACCTAAAAACAATATGATGTCTTAGTGGGGCATTGGGGTAGGTTATGTGCAGTCTGATGCCCATGGTCCTTTGGCACGCAACCGCTTGCTTGCACCTGCATCATCAGATCATGTAACACGGTTCAGTGGAAGTGCCGTTATTGAATGGGGCCCCTTGTGTCACTACAATCGACACAATGTCGAGTGAGTGACAGAAGGGGAATGTCTAGGTTACTAGTGTAACCCCCGTTCCCTGATGAAGGTCCCCCTTGCCACAACACTGTACCAAGCCACTGTAATGGCCGAACCTTATTCTCAGCTCCTCAGTGCAGAACCTGACTGAACAGATGCACCCCGCCTTTTATACACGTATGTCCGGGGGCGGGACATGCAAATTCTGTTCGCCAATTTTTCATTGGCCTTTTCTCATATTCAAAGGTATCCTAGGCTCTCGAAAGAAGCCCCTTGTGTCACGACAATTGAGGGTTACACTAGTAACCTAGACGTTTCCTTCATCAAAGCACATGTTTAAATTTTTTGTGGAACATGAAGTAGTGTATTTCAAAACATTTACATTTAGTGTCAGGAAAAAATATCGGAACATAATTAACCAGCTATAACCAGTTACCAGCATTTAAAAATAACGTTTTTACTCCGGAACAATTGAAAATCCCTTTGTTCTGGTTTTCAGTTACAGTCAGCAAAAAAAAAAAAATCGTTTTGGGATTTAATTTTTGTCCCTTGAACCGTTTTTAATCCCTGGTTCATAGAACATTTACTAATATTAAAAATACAACTTTTGATTTAAAAAATGTGTTAGTATACGTTGAAATTAACATTAACAAAAGTAATAAATGCTGTAAAAGTATTGTTCATTGTTAGTTCATGTAAAGAAATGGAACCTTACTGTAAAGTGTTACCATTGTTACATGTAAATAACATGTAAATAACATGTAAATAAAGTCTGTGGAACACAAGATGCATTATATAACTATCCTCGTCCCACAGTGCTTTCAATATAACAATACAATAACAGTGAGAATTTTCCTGTTGGCCCATATATACTATATTTATATACATTTTATTTTTATAAACTCTATTTTTGAAACAACATATAGAAAAAATAAAAAAATCAGTTATTTTTTTTAAATAGAGATGAGTAAGGATGACTTACCATGTTCTGTATCGCCATCTTCTCCTATTGGTGAAAATAAAGGTACCTCTTATGATTCAGTACTCTAGTTTATCTAAAGATCACCTCTCTCTTATAAGAACAAGTGATCAAGAGATGTTTCAAAATGCAATGTTGCATGCATACACATTAATCTAGTGTTTAGCCCTTTCCTAATGCTATAGGTTATATTAGCTTACCATCATCATACCATCCTTCTGTTATTTCATAATACAATTCCAAACAATTCATATAAATGTATGTTCTAGATCAAATAAAACCCTCAAGCAAATTTTGGAAATGTATGCATGTATGATCCAAATGACTTACCATAATTCCTGGGTATAACTGTATAAAGAATTTGAGAAAATAAATTAGTTTTATATTTGTATGTATAATTTCAACAGAGGCTTAAAGACATCAAGGCACGACCTTATGTAAAGCTGTTTTAAAATGCTGTGTATTGTGAACATAACTATACAAACAAAAATGGCCTGTAGAAAGAGAAACAACATTATTCTGTTGAATTGACTACTATAGCGTATATTAACTTACGCATTTCAGCTTCGTCAGTTGGTCCTGTAAAATACAAAATAATGAATATTATATGAACAATAAAAGCAATGATCATAACATGAGTTTTCACCTTCCTAAATTTTACCAAACGTGACAGAATTCTGTATGAATAGTGTCACTCACCCTTACGTCTCCGGAGCATTTTGGTGGCAATTCAAATTCAAAAGATTCAAATGTTGGGACAAAATCAAAAAGAAGCGTAACTGATAAAAACATGCAGTGATCGGAGGAATAAACTTCCGCGATCGCTTTTGAAACTGAAAGGACCAGGTCATATTGCATCTGTGCCATTCAAAAACATTTTTTAGTAATATTTTAGTCAAATTTATTAGGCCTTAATTAGGCCCACGTTGTGTGGTTTATATCGCGTTTATAATAAATCGTATTTTTTTATGACGTCATATATAATCGCTATGGCGCCTTAAAAAGTGCGCGAACCTCTTTTTTCTATAGACTTGAAAAACAAGGCAAGCTAAAAATGCTACATTTTCCGTGTTGATTGATGAAATTGAAATTACGGACCCAAAATCCATAAGCAGAGAAATCTTACAATTTTATAAGGATTTATATATATATATAATTTTTCACAAGCACACTGTAATGTGTTTTTTGGAAGATTACAACCGCTTATTCCTCGCATTGATGTGGACTTTAGAGATCTTTGTGATGAGGTCTTGTGAATAGAAGAAATGGATGAGGCTATGCAAAATCTTAATTAAATAAATCTCCAGGTCCGGATGGATTAACCTCAAATTTGTTTAAGGCTTTCGTAGAGTCTATTGAGCCCCACTCAAAATCAAGTGTTAATTACTTTACTACCCAAACCTGGTAAAGACTCCAGGGTTATAGATAATTTGCGTCCGATAACTTTGTTAAATACAGATTATAAAATATTTGCACACATATTTGCAGACAGACTCAAAAAATGTATAAATAATATAATAAATTAATCTCAGTCAGGATTCTTAGCAGGTCGCTCCATTCATAATATCATTAGATTGATCTTTGATTTGCTGGATTATAGTGATTGGATAGAGGATGAGGGTTTTATTTTATTTGTAGATTTTAGAAAAGCATTTGA
The DNA here is from genome assembly GCF_025860055.1 of Xyrauchen texanus. Lineage (NCBI taxonomy): Eukaryota > Metazoa > Chordata > Actinopteri > Cypriniformes > Catostomidae > Xyrauchen > Xyrauchen texanus. Next base: position 39,307,778 of record NC_068310.1, on the reverse strand, counting down.
TATGTTAGAGCACTCCTTTTTGTTCCAAACCTTACAGTCTTTTGGTTTTGGAGATAGATTTGTGAACATTATAAGGATGATTTATTTGGATATGAATAGTTCAATATCTCTTCCATTTGGTACGTCTCAAAGGTTTTCAATTGGACGTGGTATAAGACAAGGTTGTCCCCTTTCTCCTCTTTTATTTATTCTTGCAACAGATATGCTTGCCTCTTTAGTTATTCATGACTCGAGTGTTAAAAAATTGAAGGTGTTTGGGGAAATAATTGGAATTAATCAATTAGCAGATGATACCACTTTATTTTTACAGGACGCAGGTCAGATTTCTCTTTCTATCTCTTTAATTGAATTATTTTCTTCAAATAAATTATTAATCTTCAATTAAATATGTCCAAATGCGAGCTGATGTCCATTCATCACTGTGACCTTACATTAATCAATGGCATCCCTGTTAAGGATACAATTAAATATGTAGGTATTACAGTATATGACAAATACAGAGAGATGCATGGAAGTTCATTTTATAGATAAGTTAAAAAAGGCCAAAATAATTTTAAATAATTGGTTTATTTGGTTTATTTTTTGTCTTTTATTATATGAATGTTTTGTGTGTCAGCCCATGGTAGATGTAAGCTGATTGTAAATTTAATGCCATTTTGTTGTAATATTTTTGATGTTTGCTTAATAAAAAATAATAATAAAAATAAATTAAAAAAAAGTGCGCGAAACGGCATAAAAGACTCAAAGCCTTATTTATGTAGTGCAGAAGAACAAATACTGACTTAATATATTACTACAAGAAACTCATTCCTGTGATAGTGATGTTAGATTTGGGGGTGGTGCTTATTTTAGTCACGGCCAGGGGCGGATCTAGACAAATATTTATGGGGTGGCGAGAGGGGGCAGGAATTTTTGAGGGGTGGCAACATATGGCAGACTTATATACTTAATTTAATCACGTTTATCACAGTTTGATGAGAAATAGTATGTACACACTACAAAAGGGCACAGGCTGCCATTTACAAACTCATACAGACAAACTTAATCTCATGCAATCAATGTCTTGCATTTGAGGTTTCATGTTCATATTAGGAATAAGTGACCAGACAATGTGATCTCACTAATAGGACATAGAAGTATGATTGAAGTAAGGACATTATCACCGGAAAGGCATTAAGGTAAGACACAGGTGATGACAGGCAGATGTGTGAGAGGGGAAGCAAACACATGCAGCATTTGTACAAGAAGAAACTATACAAAGTAAAACTTACACATGAAGATCTCTGGACTGAGCTGTACTAAAGTAAGCATAAATACACTGTGGAAATAAATCGGTCACGGCACTCAAATGAGGTACTGGACATCGCTTTAAATGTTTACTCAGAACACACATTTTTCCAAACTGATCAGTCTCTTGCCGCTCTGGCGCCATCTTGTGCTGCATTCAGTGCAGTCGGACATTGGAGATTCCCGCTCATAAATTGTCAAATTGGTCATAACTTTGAATTCTTGGGGTGGCAAGGTATTCTTTTATGGTGGCATTTGCCACCCTATGCCACCCTGGTAGATCCGCCCCTGCTCACGGCTTTAGTCAATAAATTCAAAGGAAATACTCTGGAGTTGAGTTTACTGATGGGAGATTTGTTATTCTTGTCGTCAAACTGGATAATGCTTCATTCATAATATGTAATATATATATGGCCACAATGTTTTGAGGTTTTGTTTTATTTTTGCGGGGGAAAATCGAAGAACTTAAGAGTAAATACCAGCAGGCTTTTCTTATGAATAAATTTAGTTTGCAAATAAATAGTTAATCTACTTCTTGGAGCTCTACAATTTATTTAAGTATTATTATTATAATTTTTTTTTTTTTTTCTATTTATTTTAACATTGCAGTGTGCTAAAAGGGAGCGGGCAAGAAAATATTGTTCAATAGCAGATGTTCATGACTTTTAAATATATTAAGTTAGTTCAACTCAATCTAATTGAGGCAAAATTTTAATTTTTACATATTTGTAAGTAAACAAATTCAACGTATTTGACTAATGTGTACTTAAAACAATGACAACACAAACTAATAAACATTGAGTTTGTTTAACATAAAATGGTGTGTTTGTGTACTTATTTTTTAAAGTTCTGTGAACGTATTCCAGTGGTTTTAAAACTCAAAACTTTAAGTCATAATAACTGCAAATATTTGAGTTGAGCTAAATGAGCACTTTAATTGAACTGTTATCAAAAGGTACAAGTAAGGTGCAAGTCATCCAACCTTTTAAGTTCTGGAAAATGTCCATAACATTTTTCGATTGCCTCAATTTCGAGTTCTGGTAACTTATTTGTGTTTACAGTGTAGCTGTCATGATCCCCTGTTGTCTGCCCTGTGTTTCTCACTTGTCATCTCTCCCGGACTACACTTCCCATAATTCCCTGCCAACAGCACTTCATTGTTCTCACCTGTGTGTCATTACCCTTTGTGTATTTAAGTCTTGTTGTTTGTATCATTGGTTGTCAGTTGTTGTATGTGTTTTTGACCCTGTGCCTCACCTGTGTTCATGTTTGCTCTTCTTAAGATTTCAGTTTCCCATCGTGGATGTTTGGTTTGTTCCAGTGTCTACCTGTTATTTCTATTTATTTACAGTTTCATTAAAAACACTAGCCGCACATGGATCCAGCCTTCTTCACTTTCTTCCTTCAAACGTTACAGTAGCGGGGGACTTCAATGAGGTATACAGTAACATTATTGATAGATACCCTCCCAGGATGAGCTCTAATAACAATCTTATTTCTGATTTGTGTGACCAGAAGTAACAGATGCATGGGGTTATTATAATCCTGATGCGAAGGAATACACTTTACTTACACGTAAATCAAGAATAAACTTCTTTTTGATTTCTCATTTGAAAGTGCAATATGTGACTGAGGTTATTCATCAATATGCACCATTCTCTGGTCATTTGCTGATTGAGTTAAATTTGCGAACAGAACAAGGTAAGAGTTCCCTCCGTGGATATTGGAAAATTAATAATAATATCCTAAATGATGAGGCGTTTAATGACCAAATTAAGGGATTAATCGGTGAGATTTGTATAGATAATGAGCTTTCTTCACAACAGCAAATGGGAATATTTAACATTTAAAGCCAGAAAGTTGTAGATCTAATCTACAACTTTAATTAAAGTTGTAGATTCTTTAATTAAAAAAGAGAAGCTTTCTGTAGAGGAAGTCAATCACTTAAAAGTATTGCCGTTAGAATTAGACCAGTTATATATTGAAAATGTTAAAGGAGCTTTTGTGAGATCAAGAGCGAAATGGATTGAGGAAGGAGAATCAAATTCGAGCTTTTTCTTCACACTTGAAAAAAGGGAATTTCAAAAGAGAAAATATTTCAATGCTGCAAATGAATGGTTCAATTTCTAAAAACCTTAAAGAGATAGAAAATGATGTGACAAGAAGAATATACATTTTTATAAAAACTAGTCACTTTACAAGAAATTAAAGATGCGATGAAGTCAATGAAAAAAGGAAAATCGCCTGGTTCTGATAAAGTAAGCCCACATTTTTATGCAGTTTTGGGAACTGTTAGAGAAACCTTTTCTATTAATGGTTCAGGAATGTGTAGAGAATGATGCAATGACTCCAACAATGAAACAGGAAGTGATTTCTCTTATCCTAAACCAGATAAAGATGCTTCCTTGATCGAAAATTGGCGACCGCTTACTTTGCTGAATCTATTTGCTTCCATATATGCCAAAAGATTAAAACCAGTAATACACAATGGGATGCTAGTTATTCCACATTTAACCAAATTTAAACTTTTTATGAAAGACCCCCTCATTTCAGTTAAGTGCTAAGGTGTTACCAAGATGTCACCATGTTCCATGTCTAAGGAAGAATAATATAAATGATATACAAGAAGTAGAAAACTATAAACAAATCTATATAATATTTGCCTATCCAATGGGGCAATTAAGTGGTATACAGAAATACAGTTCAAGAGTTTAATTCAACATCTTTATTGTCTGGTATATCTGTCTTCCTAAACAGATTTTGGTAGTAGGAGTCAGTATAAGTGATTAAACTGTAAATTATCTAATATAGCAACTTTCAAGTAATATCTTTATTGCCCAGAAGAGTCAGTGTGACTCATAATACATAATTATAATACATAAACGTTTCAATTTTGCTGTCAGTCTATAACAAAAGCACATTACAGTCAACTGTATAAACACTTAATTTAGCTCAAGGTTCAAAACTCTCAAAAACATATTTTAGATGTTTTAACCATCATTTAAAATACTGTACATTTGCCTCATAATCAGAACACATGTCGAGTTGTTCTTATAAAGCTATAACAACAAAATATCATCACTGAAAACATCTACAGTAAACAAATCAGCTACAGTACAAACATCAGCTTTGGCTGACATTCAGAGACAAATACTCTGTGATGTTACTAAAGTGCAAGTCAGTACCAAGTCTAACAGGGATTTTCAGTCCAGGAAACTGAAAAAGAAGAAAAAAACAATCAAAGCATAAAATAAAATGTATAATTGTTGTTGCTGTTGTTGTGGCTTTGAACTAGTTTATTTCCACAGAGTCAGAATCAACTTTAGTGCCAAGTATTATTACACATACTAGGAATCTGTCTTGGTGACAGAAGCGTCCAGTGCACAAACAATACAACAAGACAGAGATAATAATAAATGAGTTATTTTTACAGCTCTTTTCCTCACTCTAGTGTACAGTTCTTGAAGGGAGTCGGACCACCCTTCCGTTCTGCTTCTGCCCGTTACAGGCAGAAACTGAAACAAGAAGAACGATCAAGTGCTGGTCGGACCAATCAGATTCTTTGCTACATGATGTTTTATCATGCGGACTGGGAGATGTTCCGGTCTGTCTCTGCGTAACGTGTTTCATCAGGAAGTGCGTAGATAACTTAGTCAAAAATATACAGATCTACCCAAACCAAAAACTGTACATTAATAGCAACGCTCTTGCGGCACTTAATGCACGGACCTCTGCTTTTAATTATGGGAATGCGGAGGAGCATAAACAAGCCAGTTATGCCCTCCGCAAAACTATCAGAGCAGCCAAATGCCAGTACAGGGACAAGATTGAAGGACAGTTCAACACCACCGATTCTAGTTGCATGTGGCAGGGAATTAATATCATCACAGACTTCAAAGGCAATAAAAACTCTGCCATGAACCACTGAACCTTGTCCCGAATGAGCTTAACAATTTATGCTCATTTCGAGGGAAATAACACTGCCCTCGCAGAGAGAACTCACGTGGCCAGAGCTACAGAGGTTAGTTCACTCTCAGTCTTCCGACGTCTGAATATCCGTAAAGCCGCGGGTCCAGAGAGCATTTATGGCCATGTCATCAGAGCGTGCACAAACCAACTGGCTGGTGTATAATGGACATTTTCAACCATTCCTTCTCCTTGTCTGTGGTCCCCACACCTTTGGCCTGTACCAAAGTAAGGGCATGTACATGGTTTCTGTACAAACGGCCATTCAAATATATTGCCATTTGCCGCCTACATGGTGCGAGGGATCATATCGTGATTTTTGTATCCTGTTTGCCTAGTAGCTATATGACGATCTGGACATACCGAGATAAGATCGAGTTAGGTCCCAAACTCTCTCTTTGGACGCCTGTAGGGGGTTTCACGCTCTACCCTGGGCACTCCGGTGCAATCCCCCTTGCCATGTATTGTCCATGGGGACATAGATACCCTTACCCTATAGTCTCCCCAAACTCTTCCTCATGTTCCCAGTATTCATCCTCTGTAGTCTTCCTCACGTTCACAGATGCAGTATTGTGCCCACTTACCTAGTAGTCCTCCTCTGTGGTCTTACTCTTGTCCATAAACCCAGTATTTGGCCTTTTACCAAGTAAAAAGTGCTTTTACATGCCTTTGGCCCCAGAGTGTCCCCTGAAGCCATACATCACCACGATTGGTACCGGGCAGCACCCTAGCATCCCACAAGGTCATCTCAAGTGCTTTTATGGATGTATATTTTTATGTGCAGATTTTAAGTCTCTAAGTGGTCCCAACTCTGAGATATGGAGATCCCACCTGCAATGTATACATTAGAAACATATACATGGTTGGTGGACAGTTGATTTTTTTTTAGGTTTTAAAGGGTGCATACTGTTCAGGGGGAGTCATATAGCTAATATGTTTTTAGTCAATATTTTTATCATGCACATTATACAAAGGTATGTCCATCAACCAGGTAATCAAAACCCATTATATACATTGCACAAGGGACCATCTCGCATTCAATGAATTGGTGTCAAAGACATGGTTTGTTGACATCAAGTCCTCAGGACATCAAGTCAAACAGGAAGGTCAAATCTGAAATGTATTTAATTGCATCCAAATACATTCCATTGACCATTGTGGTCAGTCCTATTTTATGTTTGTTATACATCATTTTGAATGAAAAGTTATGTATATTTTTTCATTTGTATGCCCTGTGTTCAAATCAATAATAGTTATTTTAAATAATAATTAAATTCATTTAAATTAAATGTCCATAAACCTTGTCTTTGGCGGCCATTAAATACATTGCACATGATGAAGTGGCATAATAATCTTGGTAAGTGGACAAATACTCTGTTTTTGGACATCCCTGCCCACTCCTGTACACATCCTCGGGGTCTGGGGCCCCTCAGGTATTAAGTGGCCTAATATACTTGGTAAGTGGACAAATATATTGTTCATGCCCACATCCACAGAGGTCGTTTCCAAGTCTCTACAAGTGTTCATGACCACAGAGGTCATCTCCGAGTCTCTGTCCATGCACACGACCACAGAGGTCACTCCCGAGACTATGTTGATGCCTACGACCACAGAGGTCGTTCCTGAGACTATGCCCATGTTCACGAACATGGAGGTCATTTCCAAGTCTCTGCCAGTGTTCACAACCACAGAGGTCGTTTCCAAGTCTCTACCAGTGTTCCCGATCACAGAGGTCGTTTCCAAATCTCTGCCAGTGTTCACAACCACAGAGGTCGTTTCCAAGTCTCTGCCAGTGTTCACAACCCCAGAGGTCACTCCCAAGACTATGTCGATGCCTACGACCACAGAGGTCGTTCCTGAGACTATGCCCATGTTCACGACCACAGAGGTCGTCTCCGATTCTCTGTCTACGCTCACAACCACAGAGGTCATTCCCGAGACTCAGACCAAGCTAACGATCACAGAGGTTGCTTCCGAGACTCTGTCCATGCCACGACCACAGAGGTCACTCCCAAGACTACTCATGTCTCCTAGCCATCGGTCTGATCTGGTCTGCTCTGGTCTTCCGGGTCTTCTGGTCATCTGCCTGATCTGATCTGCTCTGGTCTTATGGGTCTCCTGGCCGTCTGCCTGATCAGCTCTGGTCTTCTCTGTCTCCTGGCCATCTGCCTGATCAGCTCTTGTCTTCTGGGTTTCATGGGCATCTGCCTGATCTCCCTGGCTTCCTTGGTCCCATGGTCGTCTGCCTGAGCTGACCTGGTCTCCTGGGTCCTCTGACCGTCTGCTCGATCTGCTCTGGACTCTTTGTTCTCAGACTCCATTTTGGCCCTGCCTCCCCTTCCTGCCCTCCTTGGGCATGAGGAGCCACCCGTTAAGGGGGCTGTTATGATTCACTGTTGTCTGCCCTGTGTTTTACCCCTGTCATCTGTTCCCCTGGGATTACACTTCCCATTATCCCCTGCTCTGATCACTTCCAGCAGTTCCCAATTGTTTTCACCTGTGTGTCATTTACATAATTATCCCTCATGTATATAATGCCCCGTTTTTCTGTTCTCCTTTGTCGGTTGTTAATGTTTCTCCCCAGTTCATGCTCCGGTTTCAGTCCTGTTTAATATCTGCTTAAATTTTTTATAATTTGGTTGTTTTTTGCAGCATATTTTAAATGTTTATATATTTTTGATTCATGCTTGTTATTTTTCAGTCTGTGCTTATTATTTTGATCACCTTTACAGTAATTTAATTATTAGCACTGAACCATCTCTAGTATGATCTTATAACACTTTTGAAGGAGATTCATTTATACACTATATCAAAACAAAATGATCTGATTCTGTACATGACACAAAATGTAGGATTGATGATAATTCTTACAGTTGGGTGGATCTAGTTCCTTGCTGTTTCTTCTCACTCGTTTTGAGCTTTCAAACTTTTTTGATCCACTGGCTTGTGAAATTTCCTCCGTCTCGCCCTCGCTTTCATCTTTGTGTTCAGATGCTATGAATTAAACAATGAGGCACATTACAGCTGGACATGGGATTATGGACACACAATCTTGTTTTCAATCAACTCTAGTCAGTCCCCTTAAAGAAACCTATGGGTGCTGAAAAGTCCAATGTGATGATTCAAGGGTTAAGCAAAATTTCAGTTACAGCAGCGCCCAGTCCTAACTGAAAAGGCACTTTCTAACACAATAATTACTGTGGATACAGATACATCTGATGATCTGTGTTAAAATCCATTAATTCTTAGTTTAGTTGATATTAATGTCTGCACAGTGAGTACAAAATTATGAATAGTCTAAATACTTACAACTAGCGAGGTCCATGCTGCTGTACTGTTCATAGTCTGATCTTCCTCTGAAACGGGCTTCTCTCTGGGACAGTTCTCTTTCTCTGGCCTCCAGTAACATCTCTCTTCTTTCCAGATCTCTCTCTTTCTCATGGGATTGTTTTTTTATGGTTTGTGGTCTCTGTGTTAGCTTACTTTCTGACTGCATTTCTGCATGAGGAAATGTTTTCTGACCTGGTGCATCACTCCAATACTTCTCTACCTTCTGCACACTGGCATTGAACTGCTCTACAGTTTTTTGAAGCACTCTGGAGGCTTTCAGTTCACTCTGCTGGAGAGCATTCAACTTTTCTGTTAAAAGTGTCACATTTCTACGAGCCTCTTTCAATTCCCTCAATGTCTTTGCATGCTCGATTTCCATTTGTTTCTCTTTCTTTTCTACTTCTTCTTTGGTCAGTTTTTTCTCAGCTTCAAACTCTATTTGAAAATAACGTTTTGCTTCTTTAAAGTAGTCTAAATCATTTGTGAAAAAATCCTTTCCAGATTTCATTCTTGTCATATATTGGAGTAACTCTTCAACACTTTCATCAGTGTTCTTTAGAATGTGGTAATTGTTTCTACACATTGTGACACTGCGATTTCTACCTGCAGCACTTTGATTAACATCATTCAAAAATAACGTGAAACTGTAGTCTAAAGCATTCTCTCCGAACACTTTACTAAGAGCTTTTAAAAGACGATGCTCTTTACCAGAGTTATGCTCATCTCTAAGCACCAGCAGAAAAGCATGAGGTCCTGGAAAGACCAGAGGTTCACAGGCCTCCATTTCCTTTCTTATAGACTCGACTTTGCTATTGAAAAAAAAACGTCCTTTCAACCGTTCTAGCCAATTGGAAGAAGTGTTTAACACAGATATCGTTCGTCCATTAACCTGACCCTCCCTAAGATCACATGTTTTGAAATGACTGTTATCCCGTTCCTGTCTGTTACCGATGAGGATATTACACGCTTGATTCATGAGAGCAACATCACCTCCAAGCACTATTAATCTAAACCTTTCAGTGGAGACTTTTGAGTGTCTATCTTCATCTGTTCCATCTGTGAAAACAAAGTTATTATATAATAACATGCATAAAACACATTGCATTACTACATATCATTTAGAGGATCCTCTGATTACACATAAAGTCATTTGAATTAAAATTTTACTTAAATAAAATTACTGCTACTGAAGAAATAATTCACTTGAGTAGAATTGCTGAAAAATATTATGACTTTGAAAAACAGTCGCTGTTGATCAATACAGTAAAAAGCTGCATTTGAGCTTTACATTAAGTGTGCTGTATATTTGCAGTAAATTGATGGTGAAATTGCTGCCAGTATTTTACTGTAAATCTAAGGATTTATTTATTTATTAAAACTCAACCCTAAAAAAGACATTAGACAAGTTTTTAAATCCTGTTTGTCTTGTTTTTCTATTTCCATTTTCTATTGACCGCCCGGAGCCTTTTAATGAGTTGTTATATGTATGTAAAACACACACACACACACACACTTGTTGTGTTTCCATGTTTTATGGGGACTTTCCATAGACATAATGGTTTTTATACTGTACAAACTTTATATTCTATCACCTAAACCTAACCCTACCCCTAAACCTAACCCTACCCCTAAACCTAACCCTCACAGAAAACATTCTGCATTTTTACATTTTCAAAAAACATAATTTAGTATGATTTATAAGCTGTTTTCCTCATGGGGACCAACAAAATGTCCCCACAAGGTCAAACATTTCGGGTTTTACTATCCTTATGGGGACATTTGGTCCCCACAAAGTGATAAATACACGCACACACACACACACACGCACACACACAAACACACACACACTCACACACACACGCACACACACAAACACACAACTGAACCCTGGATGGAAATGCTAACACCTAAATAGTTTCAAAAGGAGATGCTAGATGCAGTCAGCAACCAGTAAAGATGTTTTTATGGGCTGGCTTCTGTGTATTATAATAAATACATACATGTTATTCCCATGGCGGGCTGAAGTCCTTGGAGGACGTTCCTGGTTGTCCCCTGCAGTTGACAGACCTGCATGTGCTCTAGAGTCCATATCTGTCTCCTCATCGTCTTCTGTGAGAGAAATTGCATGTAGTTAAGCCACATTCACAAGCCTCATTATGTTTCTATTATATTTGGATGTTTGTAAATGAAGATCAACTTTTACTAGCCTAGAGTTCAAGAGTATAGAAGTAAAAGATGCTCTTCATTTACAGACAATACACTTAATACAAATACATCCAAATATAACAAAACATAATGAGGACAAAGTTTATATATATATATATATATGTGTGTGTGTGTGTGTGTGTGTGTGTGTGTATGTGTACTATTAAATACACATTAATTATTAAAGTATTGTCGGCCTATGTAAATATGTCTAATTAATCACAAACAAATTAGAGTTGATTTCCATTTCGACGCTTCTATTGCACGACTCGCCTCAGCGCTTCAACGCATCGCTTAACGCCAGCGTCAAATACAACGCGTCACTCCATAGACTTCAGTTGACGCGAGTCATGTGAAGAAGTGTGCAGAAGAAAAAAAACCATATTGTTCTTATCTGACTCTTTAAATCAGGAAATGTAGGAGATAAATTAAGTTTCTTACCATCTCTATTTATGAGCGGATCTGTTAGAACACAAGAGACAGAGAAGGGAAAAGTGTGATATAGATAACAATTATTATTATGTAAATATGGTTTGAATGAGAATCTCATGACAATGTAAATATGATTTTTAACTTACGCATTTCAGTTTGATCCATCCGCTCTGTAAAATACATCATAAGAAGATTTTGTTAATTTATGTCGCTTTTCCAAAGTGTATATAAGCACATGTTTCCTCTTTATGCACGACACATTTTATATGTATATTTATATATACAGATAAAACCAGAATATTTAGTAGGAAATTGAGTTACTGACCTTTGGCTCTCCGTGCCATAATGCAGAATAAATAAAATAATAATTAAACACAACAACAGTTGCAACGATTATTTGAAACTCGATTTAAAGAAGCAAATCAACAAACTTCCTCAAAAGATTATGTGAAACACTTTCGATTTAAAGAAGCAGTCAACAAGACTTCCTCAAACGATTTCGAAAGTGAGTTCAGAATGCTGTTGTCACCTTTGTTACGTCACAGTGTCACCTGACCCATCTCTGATCTACTGTTGTGAATTAAATATTACAATTAAATTATCCTATCCTAGAAATTAATGATCCGAGATTATTTTAAGAGATCCAGTTCTGTTAAAACGAAGTTGAATACAGATTGACAATTTGCAAATATATGTTTGTCATGCACAGAGGGGGATTAATGTGGTCAGGGGGTCTCTAGGATGCTCTTTGTGTGGGAACACTGATTGTAGTTTCCTTGCTCAAATGAGTTGCAGCAGTGGCGTTGCTGAGGTGTCCTCGTTTTCTTTGATAAATTGTCCAATTTCGTCCACAAAATCCTCCCCTAGATCACCTGCATATTTCTTCTGCAGATTAGCTGCTCCTATGCGAAGATCTTGAAGTATCCAGTCAATTTAGGGATTTTTTCTTAGTCACATTATTACTTTTAACCTTTGTATTTACAGTTTTTGTGCTCCACTGTCGTACTTCTTTCAGACATTTTGCCGCTATGCTGGCTAACAATAACAGTGACTTGACCAGCAGCTGATTGGACAGATATGACCCAAATCACATATATATCAATCACCTACATTTTTTTTTTAATTATGTTTCTTATGGGCCAATGAGGGTCTGTTTTTGTTCGCACTGTAGTACATTTAAAATAAAGTATAATTTATAACTTGCCTGGGTAGCTCAGTGGTTATTGACGCCAACTGGAGTCCTGAGTTTCAATCCAGGATGTGCTGAGTGACTCCAGCCAGGTCTCCTTAGCAACCAAATTGGCCCGGTAGCTAGGGAGGGTACAGTCACATGGGGTAACCTCCTCATGGTCGCGATTAGTGGTTCTCGCTCTCAATGGGGCGTGTGGTGAGTTGTGTGTGGATCGTGGAGAGTAGCATGAGCCTCCACATGCTGTGAGTCTCCGCTGTGTCATGCACAACGAGTCACGTGATAAGAAGAATAAAATAACTATAATCTGATTATGCACATAATCAAATGTAATGTGATCCAATTACAAGTGCAACCAGTTTTGATCTCATTACAAAATCCAGATTACATGTAATCCGATATTACCCAGCATCGCTAGGTGCTAGCAGTCACACAACGGTCACATGCAGCCCTTTAGCTTTAATGTAAAGCACAATGTTGTGATCATCATAACTGTTGACATTATATTTCACAGAAATATGACTTCTTTGTAGAAATGAAAAATAAATAAAACAAGGAGAATTCTTGACAGATTACACACAAACACTATACAAATCTATAACAACAAAATATTAGCGCAGTAAACAAATCAGCTACAGTACAAACGTCAACTTTGACAGACGGATACTTTCTGATGTGGTGTGATGTTACTAAAGTGCAAGTTAGTACCAAGTCTTTACAGGGATTTTCAGTCCAGGAAACTGAAAAAGAAGAAAAAACAATCACAGCATTGATTGAGTTTGCAGTCATGAAAGTACATCTCCTATCTACTTGAATGGGGGAACAACGAAATCTCAAAAACAGTTGGTCAAGATTACAATCAAAGAGCATATTTTAAATCAGCAGTAAAGTCTGACAAAACTGGTATCATAAATTGTGCTTCTTTACCTCATATTACGCTATAAAACGTAATTTTCCCGGCTTGTATAGCTAATGCGCATGCGCGTTCTAGAGTTGATTGACAGGCATCGTCTGTATCTAAAAGGTGATTGGCTCTTTTAATTGTAAGGCGGGACTTCTTTTCTACATCCATTGACCGTTACAAATTCGCCTATTCATTTGAATAGAAGTGGCGCGTTTCAACTAAATAAAGAGTCTCTTCTTAAATACAGTGTATTGTTAAAGATTAATATCTGGAAATTTAGGTTTAGAGACAAAGACTTACTGTAGTTCAATAGCGGATCTGTAAGAGAAGCACACAAGACAGCGAGTCTGAATAAAAGTAAACAGTTATCGTATTAATCTGAGAGTCACGTGACGGTTCCTGTAGGCCTAATAGGAAGTGTCTGATCTGAGATTTAAATAAGGTTTCAGGTTTAATTTAATTTTTTCCTTTAATAATGACTATAAAATCTTAATTAATATTTATGCCAACAGATTACAAAAACGGTATTACATAAATGATCTCAGATACACAGTCGGTTTTTTAAAAAGTCGGTCAATTCATAACAATATACGACTCGTTCTTGATTTACTGGATTATCATTATTTAATTGAAGATGAAAGTTTTATTTTATATTTTTATATTTTAGAATTCTAATGTTTCGTACATTAGAATTGTGTGTATTAGGAGAAAACTTTGTACATTTTGTTAAACTAATTTACAAGGACACTAATAGCACAGATTTATTACCAAAAGGCAAACAGCTATCAGCCAACTGGCAGACGACACATCTATATTTATGAAAAATAGTAACCAAGTTCCAAAAATCCTCAAAACAATAGACTTATTTTCTAGGGCATCTGGCTTAAAATTAAACCTAAACAAATTTAAATTACTTCCAATTCATAACTCCCCTCTGTCGACAATTCATAATATTCCTGTTAAGTCAACCATTAAATACCCAAGTGTGCCGCACAAGCCCTCAGAAGTGAAGCCAAAACATCTCTATCGCCCCCCGGTGGCTGGTCCTAGTATAGGTCATAAACCCCGCCTCCCCATGTTATTCAACGGGACGCGAGACCAACTAAACAATTAAATTACACGTCACATATCTTTTTTCCAAAGATAGTTTCTGTCATTTACTGTCGTTTCTATCACATTGATGTGCTTTTTTTTCTCCAAAATAAGTTTGTTTTTAGTTATTTGATGCTATAAAAACGGTGCCGTGACATCATGATTGACAGCTGTGATTGACAGGTTCTCTGAGCGAAGTAGTCACTGAAGCACCAACTGACTTTTTTCCGGGATCTTCGGAGGACTGAGGAGATTGGAGCTTTAAATTTAATATCTAAATTTCTATAATTAATTATTTCACACCATCATAAGTCAAAAGTGCAGGGGCGTGTGCTTGCGATTGATTCAGCGAGAGTGAGGGCGGGGCCTTGATTTCGCGGCTTTACTTCCTGCTCACTACTGCGCAGGTCTGGTCCCGAAATCGCAACTGCGCAGACTCAAGTCCCAAGATGTCAGCGCCATATCGGGACACTGGCGGCTTCAGTTCTCACCAATGGAAAAGAGCGAAGGGGCGTCGTCCATCTTTTTTTACAGTCTATTTTAAATACATACACATTACAAAGGATAAAAACGCGCTAAATAATCTCAACATTTGGAACAATTTAAATAAATGTAAATCTTATTTGAATTTGTGGTCTCAAAGATATATCTCTATTATTGGCCGTATTTATCTTACAAAAATGGAATGTATTTCAAGACACTGTAAAAATAATCCTGTTGTTTTTACAACAAAAAAAATCTGGGAGCTGTGGTTGCCAGAATAATTATGTAAAAAATACAGTTAATATGTAAACCACTTTACAGAACAACCTGTACATTTTACAGTTTAAAATGGTTGTAATTTACACACTGGCACTGTAAAAAAAAAACAAAAAAAAATCTGTTAAATTTACAGTAATAAAAATTAATAAACATACTTCTGAAACTGTACAAATCTGTTGTTTACTTTATAAGGTATTTGTTAATCACCATAGTAACTACAGAAGGGCACATGATGACATGAAGTTCAACAGTAGTATCTCATCTAATAACAATTAGCAATAAACATATAGTGACACACAAACACTGAACGCCGTCATGGTAACACATATGAGATTTAAATAATGCAGTAAACATTAACTAAATTACATCAAATATAACACAGAACACCCCAGTGTACGTAACTGATATAAAAAATATGATGAAACATAACTATTCCCATAAAATACAATGAAATGTAATGGGTCACGAAGGGAATTGTGGGAACACCCGATTACTGTAATTTTAACAATAATTTACTGTAAAAAAAGTACATATAACTCTCGTTCTTTTTACCATTAATTATACAGGAAAATCTTACTTTTTACATTTAGATAATTTAATTTTTACATCATTTTATTGTAAAAACTACTTAATTGACTTTTAAAATATATTAAAACATTTTACTGTATATTTTACAGTTAATATTTGTTAATCAATTAACATTTTATTTCTGTAGCATTTTTACAGTATTTTAATGTTAAAATTACTGACGTTTTTTACAGTGCAGCTTACTCGATGTCACTCCCCAAAAATGCAATATAAGCTATAAACCAGGCAAACATTAATTACATTTGGAAAAGTAAAACACATGGTGAGGTTGATGAAGGAGGTCTGAAAGACATTGATATTGAGTGTATTAAAGGTACAATCAAAACGTATTGGCTTCGATCCTTTGTGAAAAATGAAAACAGCCTTTGGTTCAGATCACTAGCAACATTTTTATGAAACTAGAGGCATCAACCACCTTTTTTTTTTTTTTTGGCTAATACGGAAGTTTGGGTATATATTCCTTTTTATAAAATTTGAAAAGTCAATCCAAAACTGCAGTAAATTAATGCATCATTATTATTTTCGCGAAACACTTGAAGGCTCGTCACTGGTGACGTCACGGCAGTGGGCGGTACGTGCTCGCGCCCGGCGTTGAGGGCGGATTACGTGTTTTACGTCAGTCGCTCTGAAACACGGACACTGAGGAGAACAGATGATGGGTAGGTAGAGAATATAAACGAGAATATCAATTAACTCACTTTGTTCATTGAGAAAAGTGAGATTTGTAGTGTCATTCGGTTTGGTTTGTTGTGACTTCAACGAAATGTGAATACAAAATATGAAGTAAAGAATGACAGCTGTGACTCCTGTAGCTCATGCTAAATTAGCTTAGCACTCTCTCGCCTCATCTCATGAATCTCCTTCATGACACAATAAATTAATACTTTTTCTTTTAAAGTGTTGTAAATGTTAAATGACGATTTAATTGTCTTCTCTGGTAACTTTAGATCATAATTGTGATCATGCTAATAGTTAAAGCCTCAGAGTTCGTGTGTGTTTGTGTGTATGTGTGTTTGTTTGTCGAGTGAGTGAGTGAGTGTGTGTCTGTCGTGAGTGTGTGTGTGTGTGTCTGTCGTGAGTGTGTGAGTGTGTATGTGTCTGTCGTGAGTGAGTGTGTGTGTCTGTCTGTCGTGAGTGAGTGAGTGTGTGTGTCTGTCTGTCGTGAGTGTGTGTCTGTCTGTCTGTAAGTGTGCGTCTGTCTGTTGTGAGTGAGTGTGTGTGTGTTTGTGTCTGTCGTGTGTGTGTGTGTGTGTCTGTTGTGAGTGAGTGTGTGTGTTTGTGTGTGTGTCTGTCTGTTGTGAGTGAGTGTGTGTGTCTGTCTGTTGTGAGTGTGTGTGTGTGTGTGTGTGTGTGTGTGTCTGTCGTGAGTGTCTGTCGTGAGTGTGTGTGTCTGTCTGTTGTGAGTGTGTGTGTGTGTGTCTGTCGTGAGTGTCTGTCGTGAGTGTGTTTCTGTCTGTTGTGAGTGTGTGTGTGTGTGTCACCTTAAACAGACATATTTATTATTAAAAACATACTGCTTTAATTTTTAACTAATTTCTCATTAATATGCGTTGTGTATGAATCAAAACAGCAGATCTCTTGTATTGAGATAATTCCTCTATTTTAATTCTTCACACCTGTCTTGTTAAATGGTGACATTAGTTCTTTTAATCTATATTAAATCTGTAAGAATAAATATTTTTTTCTCCTATGTAGTGACAATTAGGTATTATTTGATTGCTGTATATAATTGATGCAGTTTTGCTACTGAATAGTTATTAATCAACACCTGGATATTAACAGTGAGTTTGAACTGACATCTTTGATTTTTTTCAGCAACTAAAGATAATTTGATCTGTTTGTGTGTTGTGTTGGCAGGTGACCCGCTGAAGCCCGTGATGATGCTGTCTCGACTCTTCAGGCTGCACGGCCTGTTCGTGGCCTCCCATCCCTGGGAAGTGATCGTGGGAACAGTTGCTGTGACGATGTGTCTGATGTCTATGAATGCTTTTGCTACCAATGACCAGATGTGTGGCTGGAACCATCAGTGTCCTAAGGTGCAGGAGGTACAGAGGTCTTCAGAAGCATTACACTAGATTAGAGTACACACTTGGTCCACTAAGTTCATTCAGTTCCGAAATGATCTGAAGCACTTTCCGTGTATTTACATTCAGGGTTTATAGCTTTGTTCTATGGCTGGGCGATAGGATGATGTAATCGGATATTGCTGATGTCTTACAAAGATGCTGATTGCGAACAGATAATGTTCGACAGTATCGGGAAATGGCATATTCTGAAAGTTATTATGTTAGAATGACTGTTAACATGCATATCCTTTTTATTTCTCATTTACAGAAAATTCTAAGTGGTGACATGGTCATTTTAACCATCACAAGATGTATAGCCATCATTTACATCTACATTCAGTTCAAAAACCTTCGACAGCTCGGCTCTAAGTACATACTGGGTGAGTTACTCGCTCTTAAACATTACGGTTGAGTGGAGTGGTGGTGGTGTAGTGGTCTAAAGCACATAACTGGTAAACTGGTAATCAGAAGGTCGCTGGTTCGATCCCCACAGCCACCACCATTGTGTCCTTGAGTAAGACACTTAACTCCAGGTTGCTCCGGGGGGGATTGTCCCTGTAATAAGTGCACTGTAAGTCACTTTGGATAAAAGCATCTGCCAAATGCATAAATGTAAATGGTTGAAGTTGACATAAAATCAAAGTTAACCCAGTTTACTTTCTTAATATACATTGCTGGTCTTATGGAGGACAATTCATCAGTGCACGCTATTATAAAGAATAGCAGTCCATGTGGGTTAGTGATCTTGAGGGCACCGAAAATCACCTGGTTGCATGTGAAGCAACTGAGTCATGTAGATGACCAGTCACAGTTAGTTTTGTTGTTACATGCCATCGTGTTACTACAATACTAGGCCAGTGTGCAACACAGTCCGCATATCAGAGCCGCGGCAGACGTGTTTGAGCTCATAATGTTAAAGTGCTCGCCTGTTTCATTCTCCCTCTCTCTCCTCGACAGTTCCCTGTCACTTTAAACCGTCTTGTCTAATGATAAAAAGGCAAATATCAATAAAACAAATATCATATACTGTCTGCAAATATGCACATATCTCGTTTAAACCGATATAATAAACCAACCTCACAAAACTTGAGCAGATCCAGCGTCCTCTGGAGCGCTCATGTATTCGCCTCTAAAGCACGAATTCTAACAGTCTCTCCTCAACAGTGTCCTGTCACTTTAAACTGTCTTGTCTTATGATAAAAAGGCAAATATGAATAAAACTTATATTAAATAGCATCTGCAAATATGCAGACACCTGTGTTTGTCTTTTTGGTTAAGTTTATAATTGAAATATTATTTATATCGTCAAGCCGGTTCTAGCCTCCTCCTTGCCAATAATCTCTTTACACTGGTGCCAAAACCCGGGAAGGAGGAGGGATGCGCCATAGTAGAGTCCTCTCCACTACCATCCACCTCAACGGAGCAGCCGCGACTATTCGCCGGGGGACGGAGGAGCCCAGCCGTCTGAGAGCGGAGGTAAGGTCGCTGACCGCGAGGGAAGGAGGGGCTCCTAACCGACAGCCTGGAGAGGTCCGGGCCACTGCCACCGCTGAAACGGGTTCTGAGACCGCCGAGCGCGAGCGGGGAGGGACTCCTGGCCTACCGCCTGGAGTGGGAGAACCGCTGCCAGAGCGGGGAGACCCATTCCATCCACCGGAATGTGGCGTGACGTTCCGTCCACCAGCGGCCGGAGGACTGCCTCCGAACCTCCGGGGAGGTGCCGCTGTCGTCCATTAGAGTGTGGAGGAGTGGCCGAGGACCAAGCTAAGGCATATCCCTCCACCTCCCCGGGTTTCGGCACCAGCGTAAAGAGATTAATGAGGGGTTAATGAATGGAAAAGGAGGAGGCGAGAACCGGCTTGATGATATAAATAATAGTTTAATAAGCAACTTAAACAAAAAGACAAACGCAACACAGGTGTCAGACAGCTGTCCGTAAATCTCTCTCTGTCGCACTGCCGTCTTCAGTCGGCCTTTATCCCTCTCGAGGGCTAATTAGCCTGATTAGTGGCTGGGTGTGCAGAATCACGAACCGGCCCGCCATTGATAAATCAGCATTGTATCGGCCTATCGGCCACCCTGCGCTCTGGATATATTATGGAAGTGAAATGGGTTTCATGTTCATATATACATTGTTTCTTTACATATTTTTGACATAAAATATAAACAAAAATATATATATATAGTTTTGATTTGTATTCCAGGTATCGCTGGACTGTTCACCATTTTCTCCAGTTTTGTGTTCAGTACTGTGGTCGTTCACTTCCTGGGCAAAGAGCTCACAGGACTGAAGTATGAATTCAGTTCTACTTGATGCAGTAGCTCCTCTGTCTTCAGTTTCAACTCTTCTTTTAACACTTTTTATTTCTTTCATTCAGTGAAGCTCTGCCGTTCTTCCTGTTGTTGATTGACCTGTCTAAAGCGTGCACACTGGCCAAGTTCGCTCTCAGCTCCAACTCGCAGGTACAGTAGCTCACCTCTCACATTCATGGCCGGGGATACAAACCGGGGTTTGACCTGACAGATGCAAGAAAGGTTTTTTTTATTTTACGTACCTAGTCAAAAGCCCACCTGTGAAGGGCTGTTATTAAGCACAACATGAATTGATCTAATAATTCTACAGTTACTTGGTGTTTGTCTCGGTAAGGTCAGTGTTAGAATGATGTGTTTAACTTGTGCTGGTGCTGATCGGTGCATTGACCCACAGGAAGAGGTGAGGGAGAACATCGCTCAGGGAATGGCCATCCTGGGACCCACATTCACCCTGGATGCGCTGGTGGAGTGTCTGGTCATTGGAGTGGGCACCATGTCTGGTACAGTTCATCAATTTTCGTCTCTTCCTCTTTATTAGTCTAGTTTACCACAAGGAAAACTTGGAATGATCAAGGGATTTTAGAATTGTGATTTCGTGGTCTGGGATAGTCATGCGAAGTCATGGAAATATCTATAGTGAATATGCATTACGCTTCATTCTAAAATATT
Source organism: Xyrauchen texanus (assembly GCF_025860055.1). Classification (NCBI taxonomy): domain Eukaryota; kingdom Metazoa; phylum Chordata; class Actinopteri; order Cypriniformes; family Catostomidae; genus Xyrauchen; species Xyrauchen texanus. The sequence goes on along the minus strand of NC_068310.1, from coordinate 39,286,975 downwards.
TAATATAAATGAACTCGATTTGGGATCTCTTTAAATTGTCATTTAAACTGTTACACAGCTCTCATTGTACCAGTACTTCCTGTCCTAACTGAGCATCACTTCCTGTGTGTTTTAGGTGTACGTCAACTGGAGGTGATGTGTTGTTTCGGCTGTATGTCAGTTCTGGCCAATTACTTCGTCTTCATGACCTTCTTTCCTGCCTGTGTGTCACTGGTGTTAGAGGTGAGAGGTCACTTCTCTTTAATCACATAGCGAGTGAAAACACACATTTGACTTGATTTTGACCCTTGACCTTGTGCCTTCTCTTCTCCAGTTGTCTCGGGAGAGTCGTGAGGGTCGGCCCATCTGGCAGCTCAGTCATTTTGCTCGTGTTCTGGAGGAAGAGGAGGGGAACAAACCAAATCCCGTCACACAGAGAGTCAAAATGATCATGGTGAGCTCTGGATATATCGGTTTTACCCATTTAAAATAAGAGACAATGTGCAGTCAGCCAGTTAATCAGACAAACGCTGCAGTCTGCACATCGAGGATGCCAAACCGTTCAAATCAGTCGTCCAGTCACTGTTTTATTTCTTTTTTTCTGTTTTGCTGTTGGTTCTCTTTCTTTTATTTTTAATTTCTTTGTTAATTTTTTCTGTTTCTCTTTCTGTCATTCCTTTTGTTCTTTCCTTTTTATGTTGTTTCTCTAATGGATTTGTTCGTTCTTTGTATTCTTTGTTTATTCATTTTATGTTTCGTTTTAGTTTTTCATTCATCTGTTCTTTTTCGTTCATTCATTTGTTCTGTTTTGTTTGTTCTTTTGTTCGATTATTTGTTCTGTTTCATTTTTGTTTTGCATTCGTTTGTTCTTTCTTTTGTTCGATTATTTGTTCTGTTTAGTTTTTGCTTTTCATTTGTTCTTTTTTGTTTGTTCTTTTGTTTGATTATTTGTTCTGTTTCGTTTTTCATTAATTTGTTATTTTTCGTTTGTTTGATTATTTTTTCTGTTTCGTTTTTGCTTTTCATTCATTTGTTCTTTTTCGTTCATTCATTTGGTTTCGTTTGTTCTTTCTTTTGTTCAATTATTTGTTCTTTTTCGTTTTTGCTTTTCATTTGTTCTGTTCTTTCTTTTGTTCGATTATTTGTTCTGTATCGTTTTTGGTTTCTCTTGTTCATCATATAATCTGTTTTGTTCTTTTTGTTTCTTTGTTTATTCTGTCACATTCTTCCATTTTGTAATTTTTTTTCTGTTTGTTTCTCTCGTTCGTTCATTTAATCTGTTTCTTTCTTTGTTTCTCTTGTTCATTGTTTGGTTCTCTTCATTTGTTAATTTGATTTTCTTTATTTTTTTTCTTTGTATCATTCTGTTTCTCTTTCTGTCATTCATTTGTTCTTTTATTAAAGCTTTTGTTTCTCTTTCTTAAATTGCATTTCATTGTTATTTCGTTCATCGTTTTTCTTTTTCTGTATGTTCTTCTTTGATTTTTGTTTCTCTCGTTCGTTCTTTTGTTCATTGTTTTCTTTGTTTATTAATTTTATGTTTAGCTTTTGTTTCTCATTAATTTGTTCTTTTGTTCGATTATTTGTTCTGTTTAATTTTTTGTTTCTCTTGTTCGTTCGTTTAATCGGTTTTATACTTTGGTTCTCTTTAATTTATTATAATGTCAGGCTGACTGTACATTTATACTGCTTATTACATGCTTTGTACCAAGTAAATGAATGAATGAACATAAAACATTGAAATTAGTTACAATTATTTGAGAAAATATTTCAGTGTTTAGGAGATATTATATAAAATAATAATATTTCAACACAGACTGCAGTCAAGTATGCCAGAGAGCGGTGTAATAATGTCAGTGCTGGTTTGTGTGTTTGCTTCAGTCTTTGGGTTTGGCGCTGGTTCACACTCACAGTCGTCTGGTGGCTGAATCTCCGACTCTCAACTTGAGCAGCTCAGACGTGGTTTTGCCTCCACGCAGCATGGAGTCCGACAGAACCATGTCCAGGTACCAGCTAAGAAACACAGATTCATTCATTCATTTATTCCTCATTCATTTTTTTTATAATTTTCTTTCTCTTCACAGTGTGGATTTGGAGCAGGTCATTACTCTCTCTCTCGCTCTGTTATTGGCTGCGAAGTACGTGTTGTTCGAGCAGGCTGAGACCGAATCCTCCCTGTCCATCAGAGCCCCTATGGCCACACCCCCTGCCTCCATGACCAATAGGATAAGAGACGACTGCTGTCAGAGGGAGTCAGCCCCACCCAAAGCCCTGAGGGGAGTCCAGACTGATCCAAACTCTCCAAACCCCTCTCACAGAGAGCAGACAGGTGAATTGTTTGTTCATATCATTTGGAGATCGTTCATAAAGATTGAACGATGTGACATCACAAGTGACCGTATGAATGTTGACATTGTGCATTCAGCTCTAAAGAAGTTGTACCCTGCTATTTTATACAGGTGAGGAGACCAGGTCGACCGTGGGGCAGTTCTGTCCTCTGATCCCAAGAGATGGTGATGTACGCCAAAAAGGGAAGAGTGCCACGAACCCCAGACTCACCAGCGCCGCCCTGTAGACGAGTGTCTCGCCATTCTTAAAGACCCCAAAGTAATTCATCACAACACCGTCACACCCACATGCTCCATTTAAAGGGGTAGTTCACCCAAAAAAGAAATCATTTACTCACATTCATGTTGTTCCAAACCCCTACGATTTTCTTATGAGGAACACAAAAGGCGATGCTTTACATAATATTCCCCTCTCTCTCTCTCTCTCTCGGTCCAGAGGGGAGCTGGTTACCTCAGTAACGCTGAGGTCATAGCTCTGGTGGAGTGCAGAGGCATTCTGGGATATCGTTTGGAAGCAGTAATGGAGAGTCCAGAGAGGGTGTGGCCATACGCAGAGAAATGCTCTCCGTCAAACTCCCTGACCTGTCCGCACTGGAGAACCTCCCTTACAGAAACTACGACTACTCTAAGGTACTGATCCACGGTCAGCCGGTGACCTGCAGGAACAAACTTTCATGTGTGAATCGTGGTAAAGTTGATTTAAAGTGTTTGGCTGAATGGAGGGATGTTTATTTGTTCTTAGGTGATCGGCACTAACTGTGAGAATGTGATTGGCTACGTACCAGTGCCAGTGGGCGTGGCCGGACCATTGCTATTGGATGGGAAAGAATATCACGTCCCCATGGCAACTACAGAAGGCTGTTTAGTGGCCAGCACCAACCGAGGATGCCGAGCGGTCACAGTGAGTCATTCGTCCGTTCCTTCTGTTTCTCTGGTTCATTTGTTTGTTTTCCTTTTTCGATCTGTCTTTCTGTTGTTCTTCCTGTCATAAATGTGATGCTTCTTTCATTCGTTTGTTTGTTCTTTCATTATTCATTATTTTTATTTTGTTTGTTCTTTAATTCTTTCTTGACAATGACAGTAAGAAATAACTAAATCAAAAGAACAAAAAGAAACATTTTGTTTGTTTTTCTTTTGCTCTCATTGTAATTTTTTTTCTTTTTTGTTATTTTCTTTCATTCATTTAGTTTCTTTTTGTGTTTTTATTTAGTTTGTTCTTAAATTTTCTTTTTGTTCTTTCATTCTTTTTTATTTTGTTTGTTTTTCCTTCTTTTAAATGTTTTTCATTTTGTTTTTGTTTTTTATTTTTTGGTCTTTATATTGTTTATTACTGTCATTTTCATTTTATTTTTTGTTCTTTCAATTTTGTATTTATTCTTTCCTTTTTGTTATTTTCTTTCTTACAAAATAACCAAGTGAAAGTTTTTAATTTTTTTTTATTTTGTTTGTTCTTAATTGTTTGTTACATTTTCTTTTTGTTCTTTCATTCTTTTTTTATTTTGTTTGTTTTTCCTTCTTTTAAGTGTTTTTATTTTTGTTTTATTTGTTTTATTATTATTTAATTAGTTTGGTGTCCTTCCCTTTTTATGTCTTTCTTTTTTCAAAGTTTTTTTTCATTAATTTTTTTTGTTCTTTATTTTGTTTATTACATTCATTTTCATTTATTTTTCTTTCATTCTTTTCATTTTTTATTTGTTCTTTCCTTTTTGTTCTTTTCTTTTCTTTTGTTTGTTCTTAATTGTTTCTTACATTTTTGTTTTGTTTGATTTTCCTTTAAATGTTTTTCATTTTGTTCCTTTTCGTTTTATTTGTTTTATGTCCTTCCCTTTTTATATCTGTCTATTTTGTTCTTTCGCTCTCTTTTGTATTTTTTTGCTGGTTCGTTCATTCATTTTTTTGGTCTTTATTTTGTTTATTCTTTTATTTTTATTTTTTCTTTCGTTCTTTCAATTTTTTTTTCTTTCCATTATTTTGTTCTTTTATTTCTTTCACTCCTTTGTTGTAATTTAAAAAATGTTGTTCTTTTATTTTGTCTGTTCTTAATTGTTTGTTACATTTTTTTTCTTTCATTCTTTTTATTTTGTTTGTTGTTTGTTTTTCCTTCAAAATGTTTTTCTTTATTTTTTTTGTTTTATTATTATTTAATCGGTTTGTTGTCCTTCCCTTTTTATAACTTTTTGTTCTTTCGCTCTTTTGTTGGTACGTTTTATGTATATCATTTTCATTTTTGTGTTTTTTTTCTTTCATTCTTTAATTTTTGTCTTTTTCTTTGTTTCGATCTTTAATACTTTTGTTTATGTTTCTTTATAGTTTTCTTTCTTTCTAAACTGCCTTATCTAAATATCCATTGCATCCTCGGTGGCTTTGCTAATGTGATGTTCTCTTGTAGTTATCAGGTGGTGTGCGCAGTCGTGTTCTGGCAGACGGTATGACTCGAGGTCCGGTGGTGCAGCTGCCGTCAGCGTGCAGGGCGGCGGAGGTCAAGGGCTGGCTGGAGAGTTCAGAGGGGTTCAGAACCGTCAAACAGGCCTTTGATCACACCAGCAGGTCAGAGGTCAAAGGTCAAACACAGAATAAACTATACAGCTACATAGCACCACTTTGGGATAGTTTCCAGTGCTCGGCCGCTAATCGCAGGGTTGGTGGTTTGATTCCCGGCCCACACGACTCCACATGCCGAAGTGTCCTTGGGCAAGATACTGAACCCCAAGTTGTTAGCGCCTTGCATGGCAGCTCTGCCGTTGACACTGCTGTTCCTGATGTTGTGTGTTTGTGTTTGTGTTGTAGGTTCGCTCGTCTGGACAGACTGCAGGTCAGTCTCGCAGGAAGGAATCTGTACATCCGCTTTCAGTCTCAAACCGGAGACGCCATGGGCATGAACATGCTGTCGAAGGTGTGTGTGTTAGAGAGAGACAGACTGAGTTACTGAGTCTCTCTCTCGGTTTATAATAAGCTTGTTTTGTAGGTTTCATTTGTTTATGCTATTTATGCATCTCCTCCTATCTCTCAACAGGGTACCGAACAGGCTCTGTGTCGAGTTCAGGAACAGTATCCTGACATGCGTGTTTTAGCTGTTAGCGGAAATTACTGCACGGATAAAAAACCATCTGCGGTCAACTGGATCAACGGCAGAGGAAAATCCACAGTGTGTGAAGCGCTTATACCGGCACGAGTGGTCAAAGAGGTGCGCTGGTTCAGTTTGGATCCGTGTTTTGATGTGTTAACACCGTGTGACCTGTGTGTGTATAAAGTCCTTCGGTGCTATGATTGAAGTTCCCACTCAACGCTTTACATCCTATTTGTGTTTGTAGGTTTTAAAGACGAGCACGGGCGCTCTGGTGGAGTTGAACATCAGTAAGAATCTGGTGGGCTCAGCGATGGCTGGGAGTGTCGGGGGGTTCAACGCTCACGCGGCAAACGTCGTAGTGGCCATCTACATCGCCTGTGGACAGGTGCGTCATTTACAACCTTTAAAACATCAGCACATCAAAAGACTCCAGTCACTCTAAATCGTGATGTTTTGTTTCCTGTCTGTAGGATCCGGCGCAGACGGTGGGCAGCAGTAACTGTATAACACTGATGGAGTGTGTTGGCACAGACGGAGAGGATCTGTACATCTCCTGCACTATGCCATCACTAGAGCTGGGCACAGTGGGCGGAGGAACCAGTCTGCCCGCACAACACGCCTGTTTACAGGTAACGCACATGCACCTGATGCAACCTACTGTGTTCATAAATGAGTCCTCTTTGTAAAAGCCGAAATGATGATTTCATCTCTGTCAGATGTTGGATGTTCACGGCGCGAGAGAACATTGTCCCGGCGAGAACTCCCGGACGCTGGCACGGGTCGTGTGTGCTACGGTTTTGGCAGGAGAACTCTCGCTGATGGCCGCTCTCACTGCAGGACACCTCGTCAAGAGTCACATGACACACAACAGGTAACTGTTAATGCACCATGAACTAAAATGGAACAATTGTGTTTTATGTCCGCTAACATTAACAGATTAATAAATCAACCCTCTGCGGACACGTTGGACAATGAATCGCTATTGGCTAGAACATTTTTGTTTTTACTCGGTAGACTTTTGGCGGCATGCACGCGTAATGAACATCAGTAAGAATCTATTGATGTATTTGCTCATTTATGTCACTTATTACATTTTGCAACATGTTTGTTTACATGCACTTGTCTAAGTGCTAAATATGTACTGTCTCTTTAAGAGAAGTGTTAATGGTTGAATGAGCGCAACACACATTAATGAGACATTACACGGTGGTTTTTCTTCCTTTTGATCACCAACTGATGGATTTAAAGAGACATGAAATGAAAATGGGGTTCCTCGGTCTCATCTTTGGACCAAGTGTGGCGCACAAGCCCTCAAAAGTGAAGCCAAAACGTCTGGATCGCCCCCCCGGTGGCTGGTCCTAGTATAGGTCATAAGCCCCGCCTCCCCATGTTATTCAACGGGACGTGAGACCAACTAAACAATTAAATTACACTTCACATATCTTTTTTCCAAAGATAGTTTCTGTCATTTACTGTAGTTTCTATCACGTTGATGTCATTTCAAGTGTTTGTTTTCAAAATAAGTTTGTTTTTAGTTATTTGATGCTATAAAAACGCTGCTGTGACATCATGATTGACAGCTGTGATTGACAGGTTCTCTGAGCGAAGTAGTCACTGAAGCACCAACGGACTTTTTTTTGGGGATCTTCGGAGGACTGAGGAGATTGGAGCTTTAAATGTAATATCTAAATTTCTATAATTAATTATTTCACACCGTCATAAGTCAAAAGTCAAAAGTGCAGGGGCGTGTCCTTGCGATTTGATTCAGCGAGAGTGAGGGCGGGGCCTTGATTTCGTGGCTTTACTTCCTGCTCACTACTGCGCAGGTCTGGTCCCGAAATAGCAACTGCGCAGACTCAAGTCCCAAGATGTCAGCGCCATATCGGGACACTGGCGGCTTCAGTTCTAACCAATGGAAAAGAGCGAAGGGGCGTCGCCCATTTTTTTTACAGTCTATGCTTTGGACACACAATACACAGAACGAAAAGAACATTTTGACTTGTATAATGTGTATGACTAGCTTGTAGAAATATTTCTTGTACAAGTTCCCAAATTCGAATCTACAAGCTCGAGTTTTGCAACACTTTTACCTTCTAACAGACGTCTAACTGGTGTTACTGGTCTGTAGCTTTGCTAACGGAGAATGTTGTGAAAAAGTGGCATCGAGATGACTAGATGCCATTTGTGGGATTAAACGGGCATCTCAGCGAGTATTGACGCTGACTAGCACCCCTGGAGTCGTGATTCGTGACTCCAGCCAGGTCTCCTAAGCAACCAAATTGGCCCGGTTGCTAGGGAGGGTAGAGTCACATGGGGTAACCTCGTCGTGGTGGTGATTAGTGGTTCTCTCAATGGGGTGTGTGGATCGTGGAGAGTAGCATGAGCCTCCACATGCTGTGAGTCTCCGCGGATGCACAACGAGTCACGTGATCAGATGCGCGGATTGAAGAACTGACACTGATTTCGTTTAACACTGTGGGACATTATAGCACACCACTGTTTGAAATGTTTGTCAAAGCAGAATTGATTAGCAATTTCATTCTGAACATCGTCTCTCTCTATAATTACAAATGAAAGATGTGTTTTAAAAACATTGATATGTTCCTCACTCAATTTAACTTCAGTTGGTTTGGACTGCAATCTGACAGGTCTTCTATTCTCCCTTAACAGGTCAAAGGTCAATATCACAGAGACGGAATTACAGCCAAAGGAAACTTCATGAGAACTACAACACCCAGAGAGAGAGAGAGAGGGACCCCATTGCACTCTGGGAACTGGAGTCTTGAGCATGTTTACATGAAGACATAATGGAAACATCTAGAGACGGTTTTCTCTGTGAGGACACTGATGCATGGAGGGAAATATGGATGCTTTACATTTGCTTTGTGCCCAATTACCCAGGTAGGTGAATGCAGTGACTGGCGAGCCCTGGACTACATACAGCTGTAGGATTGCACTGAAGGCCAGACACAATAATGCAGAGTGAGTTTGGGATCTTAAAGTATTTCTGCACTTTGGCAAATAGTTTGGCACTAATGAGAGTTTGATGAATGTATTTAATACAATCCTTCGTGCCAAACTGACATTATGTTTAAAGAAAATAAATCTTGTTTACAAGATGCTGCTTTCATTTACAAAACGTTATTTAAATGTATGGATGTCTGAACCGTGTATTTTATTATATATGTTATTAATGAAAAGCGTCTGATTGCTGTGATGACGTTTTGCAACCCTGTACCGACACAACGCTTCATGAGTTCATGATGGTAAAGTGATTCATGAATGCATTAATAAATGCTCTAAACCTAAAAAAAAATATCAAACTTTAATTACAAAGTGTCTATTATTGCATGCCATAAAAAGTCAGTATGCCACGTTGTTTACCCGACTTTGTCTAGAAACGTCACTTTTGGTCCAATCAAATAATGCAACGTTATGTATCACGGTTCATGTGTCCGATTGGAATGCAGGTCATCTGGGATTAGAGGTGCACCGATATTTAATTTGGCCAAATGACAACTAAGGTGTTGGAAGAACCGATTACCAAAAACAAGCCCAAAGTACACCTGATACTCCACTCACATTACAATATAAATACTAAAGTAAACAAAATATTCATGGATGTTATATATATATATATACAATTTTAAAAATGTTAATTGAATTACATGGTGTCCCAATTAATTAATCGCATATACAAATTTTTGCTGAGAAAGCCTCTCAATATAACAATAATTCAATATATAATGATGAAAATGTTATATATATATATACATATATAAAATTACAAATATTCAGATAATTAAAATGCATTACATTCTTGTGGCAGAAGAGTTAATCACCTGCGTCAGACATGCTTGTGTCGCGTCTCTGGTGTGTTGCGTCATAAATATAAAATGTTTAGTTCACTGTTTCAAGTTAAATATAGTTTAATACTTAAAACACATCTCGAGATCTCTTAGATCGGATTTGCGCTCCATCAAGTGTTTAGAACGCAAGAATGTAACGCATGTTTGTGTTGTTGTTGCTGCTGAAGTGTTTCTTCACTGTATGTTGCTGATACAGCTGAAGTTTCACTTACTGCCAGTGTTGCCAACTATTTTCAATGGAAAGTAGCTAAAGCCTGCTCGAAAAGTAGCTAAATGTCGCCAGATGACGTCACGCGTCATTAGCATATTAATGACGTCATCGCGTCGTATTTGCATTCTGCCTAATTTGTTGGTACTGTAGCCTACTTCAGTTTATAATAACGGTTATCTCCCCTAAACCGTGCTCATACTGTTTTTATATAAGTATATAGCCGAATGTCCAGTAAAACGGTTCTCAATTACATATTTTCTGTTAGACAACGGAACGGAACTTAGCTAACGTTACATGTTTATGAGTTTGAAGAAGGTTTATTGTTGTGTTTGGATAAGTAAAATGTATAGAGTCTGTAAATATACGATCTGAAGTCGGAGAGTTCAGAAACCGAACCGGAATGTACTAAAACTCTGATTAGTAGTGAATATAAGCGCATGCCAAGAAAAAACGGTCAAATTAAATGTTTTGAATTAAAACAAAGTAGAAGGCAGCTGCTATGTGATCACTGATTGGTTCCTGCTAACACAGCGTGCACATGCGCAGCTCATTCATGTCCATGTCCGCTGGCGTGCAGTCAACGGAATGTGCTGCTCCTCTCAGCCGCTCACTGAACAGAGCAGACGCCGCGGGGAAGTAAGACCTCACGCTTGCAGTACTGGCGATATTTGGAATTTGGAAAGTTGCTAAGGTTTGTCCAAAAAGTCGCTAGATTTGTCGCTAGTCGCTTTTTTGAAAAAATGTGGCTAAAGGGGTCTGAAAAGTCGCTAAAAATAGCGACAAAGACAACAATGCTTACTGCCCCCTGGAGTTAACAGGTGGTACTACAAGCGTGCATTTCTCAGGAATCTTCCATATTATGGTCTGGGTTAATTGTAAAATTAACTAATATATATATACTGTGTGTGTGTGTGTGTATATATATATATATATATATATGTGTGTGTGTGTGTGTGTGTGTGTGTGTGTGTATATATATATATATATATATATATATACTGTGTGTGTGTGTGTGTGTGTGTGTGTGTGTGTGTGTGTGTGTATGTATATATATATATATATATATATACTGTGTGTGTGTATGTATGTATGTATGTATATATATATATATATATAAAATGGTCAATTACGATAGATCAATAACTGTATATACTAGTGCTTGACCGATATGGGTTCTTCAATAGTCGATACTGATATCTAGAGAGCAGAATGGCTGATACAAATACCGAAAAACATAATACAATTTAACAACTGCAAATCAGATGTACATAAAACATACAGAGTGAAACACTTATTTTTTGCAATGTTTACTGAAACTTGAAAATGGAAAGTGTTTGACTGTCCATTGGCAAAAATATTGGATCTCACACTAGGGAAAGTTAAACACTTTTGTTAATAGGCCACGCGAACACAAAACGGCCAAATATGAGCCGATATATCGGTCTATCCCTAATATATATATATATACACACACAGCAAATCCCAATGAGGTGTCTGTGATTGTTTACATCTCATCTCCAGCGGTTGACCTCTAATTGGTGTTCCATGCGTACATGCTACTGTGTGCACAAAAACACAACATTTATAATGCAGAAATTGTGAGAGTAACTGGATATATCACATATAGAGACAATCTATAACTGCATAAACAAATGGAATAAATTGATATTTTAAAAAGAGACGCAGTCAGAGATGCAGAAAGATGTCAATCATTTTATTACTCTCTAAAACAGGGCTGTAGATGTGCCCTCTATTTACAGTACATTTTCATCCAGACACCTTTATAGTGTGACACTTAATGTACACAAAACATCTGAACCTCAGTGACATTACATTCAGTGCAAACGCAACTAATAACACACACGACCGTTTAAAAGCGACACAAGCTCACTCGCGCAGTTCAGAGGTGCAGAACTCCTTTCCTGATTGGCCGTTTCACGGAGAAACCCTCCAATCAGCAAACGACTACCCTGATGGGGGCGGGGTGTAATCTGGATACGTTTGACGGTTTCACGTTGGTGTACATTCTGTTCAGTCAGAGCGTTTGAAATGTTTAAAACGTTTCGAAGCGACTGTAAATAATCAGATCTCGCGGTTGTGCACCTCTGCTACGCTTGGCTACCGTGAGGGGTCGCTGTCAGCCACTATACGGTTTTTAACAGTCTATAATGAGGAAAAAGCCAAGGACAAAATCTCTTCGGTTTTTTCAATTTGAAAATTTCAGCAAAAAAATAAATAATTCAGCACTTTTAAAAGCTCTTGTCGTTTTGTACGATACAATAGTGTAAAGTTTAGCTTGTGCCATGTAAGAGTGTTTGTGAACATCAACGATTTATTTTACTTTTAAAGAATAAATTCGATCAAGACAAATAAACGATCCACCTATGATCTACGCCCCCGAATTTGAACCTCGTCTCTCTATTGGACAAACGTTTTGATTGACACCAGGTTTCTCCAATGAGAAAACGATGTACTGATGACACAATCTCTCCTTCGCTGAATGTAAAATCACATTTAAATAATCACAAGAGGTATGAAATCAATGTGAAATGATCATTGTATAAACATTAAAGGACTGCGGATGCGTTTCAGTCTGTAGTTTGGACAAATGAACACATATCAGCAAGATTTCGGTTGTACCAGATCAATGAGGCACTTTTTTTTATTTTTATTATTATTATTATTTTTTTAAGTATTTACACACCTCTTTTTTGTCCGACACAAACACACACTCATGCCAATCTCACCCTCTCTAAGGCATATGGAGCTGGATTAGTCAGGTAAAAGCATCGACTGACGTACGTCACGTACATGTGACGCAACAGCGGACGCATTTTAAAATTCCCCCGTCACGATCAATCTTGAATTGTGCTACATTATGTCCGTTGACGAGACACGGACACGACTAAAAAAACTAATTCGATTTGATGAATTAAGAAATTCTAAGCAAAATTGTTTTACTTTCATATCATCTCTTCGTCAGCGCCGCTGGGCTTCACAAAAGAGACAAACTGAGACGACAGTCAACGGAAGCCCTTAAGTTCATTGACAAAAATGCCTTCAAATTCAGAACACACAAAAAAAAAAAAAACGCGGCCATATCGATCCTAGAATCGGGTGACGCTGAACTTATTTTTATAATCATATGAAAAAAAAGCAGAAAATGAAACACAAATCAGAACTTAAATAGATCCAGTCTCGTTTTATGAGCTTCAAAACTCTCTATTATATAAACTTCCTCTCTCACTTACATACATACTTACATATATATCTATATACACACACACATATATATATATCTGCCAGACAGACATTGGAACAGACATTGACGTTAGGCATCACTAGTCCTCTGCTGGCGTGAGTTAAGGTGGCGCTACAGAACTGCATCAAGCGTGTAAAGATGTGAGCCGCTACGAATGTTTTCGGTGGCTGCTGCGTTCGGAACAGTCTGGAAAAGGGGACGCCGCGAGACGTCTGTGTCATGAGGGTGCTGTAGTTAGAGGAGTGTGCGGGAACTGTAGGCACACTGATGGCAGAACTGGGGAACTGCAAAGAACAAAAAACAAACACAAATAAAAAACAATGCATTATATTACATGTGATATATTCATAACATTCATAATATGAACTAGATATGGAATGTTTGTTGAGATAACCTTTGATGTTAGCTTGACTAAGCCTTGTCTGATAGAGAGAGAGAAAAAGAAAGAGAGTGAGAGAGAGAAAGAGAAAAGAAAGCGCGAGAGAGAGAAAGAAAGAGTGAGAGAAAGTTCCTCTTTCTGCACTTCCTCACAGAATGCCCAAAATATAAACACATCAGAGACCACTATTACCCCAAAATTAATCAAATATTTCCCCAATTTAACACCTGTAATCCAACCCAAAAACTCTGTTTCATTCTTGGCGAAGAAGCCAAATGCTCAAATATAGCTGCAAAATTTGTTGCATCTTGCCACATCCTGAGGGACGACCAGAGACCAGCAAACATCCCATAAACACACACACACTCACTCACAGCCCAACACACACTCACTCACAGCCGAACACACACACACTCACTCACAGCCCAACACACACTCACTCACAGCCGAACACACACACACTCACTCACAGCCCAACACACACACACTCACTCACAGCCCAACACACACTCACTCACTCACAGCCCAACACACACTCACTCACTCACAGCCCAACACACACTCACTCACAGCCCAACACACGCTCACTCACAGCCCAACACACACTCACTCACTCACAGCCCAACACACACTCACTCACTCACAGCCCAACACACACTCACTCACTCACAGCCCAACACACACTCACTCACTCACAGCCCAACACACACTCACTCACTCACAGCCCAACACACACTCACTCACTCACAGCCCAACACACACACACTCACTCACAGCCCAACACACACTCACTCACTCACAGCCCAACACACACTCACTCACTCACAGCCCAACACACACTCACTCACAGCCCAACACACGCTCACTCACAGCCCAACACACACTCACTCACTCACAGCCCAACACACACTCACTCACAGCCCAACACACGCTCGCTCACTCACAGCCCAACACACACTCACTCACTCACAGCCCAACACTCACTCACTCACAGCCCAACACTCACTCACTCACTCACAGCCCAACACACACTCACTCACTCACAGCCCAACACTCACTCACTCACAGCCCAACACACACTCACTCACTCACAGCCCAACACTCACTCACTCACAGCCCAACACACGCTCACTCACTCACAGCCCAACACTCACTCACTCACAGCCCAACACACACTCACTCACTCACAGCCCAACACTCACTCACTCACAGCCCAACACACACTCACTCACTCACAGCCCAACACTCACTCACTCACAGCCCAACACTCACTCACTCACAGCCCAACACACACTCACTCACAGCCCAACACACACTCACTCACTCACAGCCCAACACACACTCACTCACAGCCCAACACACACTCACTCACAGCCCAACACACACTCACTCACTCACTCACAGCCCAACACACACTCACTCACTCACAGCCCAACACACACTCGCTCACTCACAGCCCAACACTCGCTCACTCACAGCCCAACACTCGCTCACTCACAGCCCAACACACGCTCACTCACAGCCCAACACACACTCACTCACAGCCCAACACACACTCACTCATTCACAGCCCAACACACACTCACTCACTCACAGCCCAACACACACTCACTCACTCACAGCCCAACACACACTCACTCACTCACAGCCCAACACACACTCACTCACTCACAGCCCAACACACACTCACTCACTCACAGCCCAACACACACTCACTCACTCACAGCCCAACACACACTCACTCACTCACAGCCCAACACACACTCACTCACTCACAGCCCAACACACACTCACTCACTCACAGCCCAACACACACTCACTCACTCACAGCCCAACACACTCACTCACTCACAGCCCAACACACACTCACTCACTCACAGCCCAACACACACTCACTCACTCACAGCCCAACACACACTCACAGCCCAACACACACTCACTCACTCACAGCCCAACACACACTCACTCACTCACAGCCCAACACTCACTCACTCACAGCCCAACACTCACTCACTCACAGCCCAACACTCACTCACTCACAGCCCAACACACACTCACTCACTCACAGCCCAACACTCACTCACTCACAGCCCAACACACACTCACTCACAGCCCAACACACACTCACTCACAGCCCAACACACACTCACTCACAGCCCAACACACGCTCACTCACTCACAGCCCAACACACGCTCACTCACTCACAGCCCAACACACACTCACTCACTCACAGCCCAACACACACTCACTCACTCACAGCCCAACACTCACTCACAGCCCAACACTCACTCACTCACAGCCCAACACTCACTCACTCACAGCCCAACACACGCTCGCTCACTCACAGCCCAACACACGCTCGCTCACTCACAGCCCAACACACGCTCGCTCACTCACAGCCCAACACACGCTCGCTCACTCACAGCCCAACACACTCGCTCACTCACAGCCCAACACACACTCGCTCACTCACAGCCCAACACACACTCGCTCACTCACAGCCCAACACACGCTCGCTCACTCACAGCCCAACACACGCTCACTCACAGCCCAACACACACTCGCTCACTCACAGCCCAACACACACTCGCTCACTCACAGCCCAACACACACTCGCTCACTCACAGCCCAACACACACTCGCTCACTCACAGCCCAACACACACTCACTCACTCACAGCCCAACACACACTCACTCACTCACAGCCCAACACACACTCACTCACTCACAGCCCAACACACACTCACTCACTCACAGCCCAACACACACGCTCACTCACAGCCCAACACACACTCACTCACTCACTCACAGCCCAACACATGCTCACTCACAGCCCAACACACACGCTCACTCACAGCCCAACACACACGCTCACTCACTCACAGCCCAACACACACGCTCACTCACTCACAGCCCAACACACACGCTCACTCACAGCCCAACACACACTCACTCACTCACAGCCCAACACACGCTCACTCACAGCCCAACACACACGCTCACTCACAGCCCAACACACACTCACTCACAGCCCAACACACGCTCACTCACTCACAGCCCAACACACGCTCACTCACTCACAGCCCAACACACGCTCACTCACAGCCCAACACACACTCACTCACTCACAGCCCAACAGACACGCTCACTCACTCACAGCCCAACACACACGCTCACTCACTCACAGCCCAACACACACGCTCACTCACAGCCCAACACACACTCACTCACTCACAGCCCAACACACACGCTCACTCACAGCCCAACACACTCACTCACTCACAGCCCAACACACACTCACTCACAGCCCACACACTCACTCACTCACAGCCCAACACACGCTCACTCACTCACAGCCCAACACACGCTCACTCACTCACAGCCCAACACACGCTCACTCACTCACAGCCCAACACACGCTCACTCACTCACAGCCCAACACACGCTCACTCACTCACAGCCCAACACACGCTCACTCACTCACAGCCCACACACACTCACTCACTCACAGCCCAACACACACTCACTCACTCACAGCCCAACACACACTCACTCACTCACAGCCCAACACACACTCACTCACTCACAGCCCAACACACACTCACTCACTCACAGCCCAACACACACTCACTCACTCACAGCCCAACACACACTCACTCACTCACAGCCCAACACACACTCACTCACTCACAGCCCAACACACACTCACTCACTCACAGCCCAACACACACACTCACTCACAGCCCAACACACTCACTCACTCACAGCCCAACACACACTCACTCACTCACAGCCCAACACACACTCACTCACTCACAGCCCAACACACACTCACTCACTCACAGCCCAACACACTCACTCACAGCCCAACACACACGCTCACTCACAGCCCAACACACACACTCACTCACAGCCCAACAC
This sequence comes from Xyrauchen texanus, assembly GCF_025860055.1. NCBI lineage: Eukaryota > Metazoa > Chordata > Actinopteri > Cypriniformes > Catostomidae > Xyrauchen > Xyrauchen texanus. The sequence goes on along the minus strand of NC_068310.1, from coordinate 39,269,938 downwards.
ACTCACTCACTCACAGCCCAACACACGCTCACTCACTCACAGCCCACACACTCGCTCACTCACAGCCCAACACACTCACTCACTCACAGCCCAACACACACTCACTCACTCACAGCCCAACACACACTCACTCACTCACAGCCCAACACACCACTCACTCACAGCCCAACACTCACTCACTCACTCACAGCCCAACACTACGCTCACTCACTCACAGCCCAACACTCACTCACTCACTCACAGCCCAACACTCACTCACTCACAGCCCAACACTCGCTCACTCACTCACAGCCCAACACACACTCACTCACAGCCCAACACTCGCTCACTCACTCACAGCCCAACACACACTCACTCACTCACAGCCCAACACACACTCACTCACAGCCCAACACACACTCACTCACTCACAGCCCAACACACGCTCACTCACTCACAGCCCAACACACACTCACTCACTCACAGCCCAACACACACTCACTCACTCACAGCCCAACACACACTCACTCACTCACAGCCCAACACACGCTCACTCACTCACAGCCCAACACACACTCACTCACTCACAGCCCAACACACACTCACTCACTCACAGCCCAACACACTCACTCACTCACAGCCCAACACACACTCACTCACTCACAGCCCAACACACACTCACTCACTCACAGCCCAACACACACTCACTCACTCACAGCCCAACACACACTCACTCACTCACAGCCCAACACACACTCACTCACTCACAGCCCAACACACACTCACTCACTCACAGCCCAACACACACTCACTCACTCACAGCCCAACACACACACTCACTCACAGCCCAACACACACTCACTCACTCACAGCCCAACACACACTCACTCACAGCCCAACACACGCTCACTCACAGCCGAACACACGCTCACTCACAGCCCAACACGCTCACTCACAGCCCAACACACACTCACTCACTCACAGCCCAACACACACTCACTCACTCACAGCCCAACACTCACTCACTCACAGCCCAACACACGCTCACTCACAGCCCAACACTCACTCACTCACTCACAGCCCAACACACGCTCACTCACTCACAGCCCAACACACACTCACTCACAGCCCAACACTCGCTCACTCACTCACAGCCCAACACTCGCTCACTCACTCACAGCCCAACACATCACTCACTCACAGCCCAACACTCGCTCACTCACTCACAGCCCAACACTCACTCACTCACTCACAGCCCAACACTCACTCACTCACAGCCCAACACTCGCTCACTCACTCACAGCCCAACACACACTCACTCACTCACAGCCCAACACACACTCACTCACAGCCCAACACACTCACTCACTCACAGCCCAACACACACTCACTCACAGCCCAACACCACTCACTCACTCACAGCCCAACACACACTCACTCACTCACAGCCCAACACACACTCACTCACTCACAGCCCAACACACACTCACTCACAGCCCAACACACACTCACTCACTCACAGCCCAACACACACTCACTCACTCACAGCCCAACACACGCTCACTCACTCACAGCCCAACACACACTCACTCACTCACAGCCCAACACACACTCACTCACTCACAGCCCAACACACGCTCACTCACTCACAGCCCAACACTCACTCACTCACAGCCCAACACTCACTCACTCACAGCCCAACACACGCTCACTCACAGCCGAACACACGCTCACTCTACATCAGACCTA
>NC_068310.1:39253210-39263210 GCF_025860055.1 Xyrauchen texanus | reverse complement strand
AGTCTCTCAGCACGCCCTGAGATTCTAATTCACGACTCCAGGTGTGCTAGTCAACGTCAATTTTTGAAGCAAAAATGTGTGTTCCAGTGAGGCACTTCCAATGCAAGTCAATGGGGTTTAATCTGTAAACGTTAAAATACTCACTCTGTTTCAGAAGTATAAACACAAGACATGAACAATATGTGTGTGAACACAATTTTACCGTGATAAAATCACTTACTAACCGCATCTGTGTGACGTTATAACCAATTTTACAACTGCGTTGCCATGACGACGTAACGCCATAAACACTAAAACCCTAAAATGACTGTTAAAATGACAATTTAAACAACTTTACAGCTCAAATAATACACAACTTTTATAAGAATAATTAATGCAAGTACGTTAATAAAATTATACGCTTCGCATTTCTGTTTTTAAACCCTCCAAAAATTGGCCCCATTGACTTCCACTGTAAGTGCCTCAGTGTAACCTTGAATGAACTGATTTAGGAACATGAATCAGTAACAGACGGGTCAGCTGTGATTGTTGAATTCTATAATTCTGGCAGTAAACTCACCTTCATCTCTCCCTCCTCCACCACAAGCTGCCAGTTAGCATCTCCACCCACATCCTGCAGGGAGTAGGTCATGTGACTGCGAACCATCTCCTCCACCTGTCCACATCAAAACAAGTCAATTTCCTCTCATTTAAAATGATGCAATCCTCAAGTCTAACGCTGCTCTGATGATCATATAGACTTCAGAGAAGAACACTCATGCAAACAACAGTGAGATGAACATGCTGTCTAGGAAAGCCTTTCACTCGGCTTTAAAACACAGCCACTTATTTACATAGAATTAATGGTATAATTCACCCCAAAATGAAATATGATCATTTACTCACTCGCATGCCGTTCCAAACCTGTAGTAGACCAAAAGTACAACTTTAAATAGCTTTTTAAAAGATTGTATGGCAACTCATAGTGACCAACTGTCTTTAAAGTCTTAACACTGTCTGCTTCAGAAGACTTGGAATATAGCCCACAAGCCTAGCATACTTTCTAATTTTGGTGTTTTTTTGGCCTTGACAGACTATAAGCTGTTGTACTATGGAAGGGAACTTCTTTAAGTTCATTTAAAAAACCTGCAGTACTTTTATGTTCCACAGGGAGAACAAATGACATCATGTGGGTTTGGAACAACATGAGAGTAAGTAAATGTTGACAGATTTTCATTTTGGGGTGAACTATCCCTTTAGCCTGATATTGAGAATAACATTGATCAGAGTTTTTCCTGCATTGAAAATGTTTCAGTGGCCGCCAAAGCTAAATCTGATGACATAAAGCACATATAGCAAGACGATTAAGTGCTAAATATGGTTCTCATGTAGTACGCGGATGTGCGTGGGGTGATTCAAGACTAGCATCACTTGTGCAATCCACCAAGAATCTTTCGTGCAGGGGGTCTGAGTAGCTCAGCAAGTACTGACGCTGACTAGCACACCTGGAGTCGCGAGTTTCAATCCAGGGCGTGCTGAGAGACTCCAGCCAAGACTCCTTAGCAACCAAATTGGCCGGTTGCTAGGGATGATAGAGTCACATGGGGTAACCTCCTCATGGTCACTATAATGTGGTTCTCGCTCTCAGTGGGGCGCGTGTTGAATTGTGCGTGGACGCGGAGAATAGCGCGAAGCCTCCACACGCTCAAGTCACGTGAAAAGATGCGCGGATTGACAGTCGCGCGATAAGATGCGCGGAGGCAACTGAGATTCGTCGTCCGCCGCCACCTGGATTGAGCGTGGATTTAGCGTGAAGCTTTCACACGAGTTACGTCTCCGTGGTAACGCACTCAACAATCATATTTACTATAGAAGCACAGTCCCAAATCAGTAAAGTGGTTATTATAACAAGCTAACTAAAAGTTTGTTTAATTTCCCACCACACTTTGAAGTACAAAAGTTCAGAAGTTTCTAGATGATCAGAAATAATATTCAATACAAACATGACATGCAACAACTTATCTTAAATATTAATTGCAATTATTACAAATAAGAATAAAAAAAAAAATGCATCGCAATGAACGTGAATATCGGCCACAACCGAAGACCATTTTTAACCCAGGAAAAACCCTGTTGATACTTCTATTTTGTGTGTGTATATATATTTATGACCATGCCAAAATAAGCTAGTAGCGGCTGGGTGTGCAGGGGGCGCCGTTACCTCGGCACTGAATTTGTGCTCATGGAGGGAGGGAGTGAAGACAACGGCAGAAGATGAGGGAGAGGAGGGAGGAGAGGGGAGCTACAGAGGAGAGGAGGAGAGAAAATGCAGCTTCATCAGGGGTTCAGATTTTGAGAAATGTCACAAGTGAAAGAAGATGACACAGAAGGACAGAGAGCATGATGGGAACACAGGATAAGATCAGTTGGGTTACTTAAAAGATCACAGAGGAATGTACTCACTTTTTCGGCGAATCGGTGAGAGCCCACCGTGGAGTAGGCGTCGCCTGAAGGCACTGAGTTGCTTCTCTGTAGCCTGCTCTTATCACACTGAGACACACACACACACACACACACACACACACACACACACACACACACAAGAGATTAAACTTTCTTTCAATAACAAATTAGCTTATTACGCAATAAGGTACGAGAGGTTGCAATACATTTTAAATGCAGTGATGTACACAGCAGCTGGTGAAGGTGATATATTTCAGGGTTTAAGGTTTACAGCATCATGTCGTCATGGCAACAAAGTTGTCAAATTGGAGATAACTACACCGACAATGTTGGTAAGTGATTTCATCACACATATAGAATCATGCTAACACACATATTGTTTACGTCTTGTGGCTACACCTGTTTGAAACCGTGAGTATTTTAATGTTTACAGATCGACCCCATTGACTTCCATTGTAAGTGTCTCACTGGAACACACATGTTTGATGCAGTAACACACCTGTTCTTCTATTTTGTCTTGTCTGTCCAGAGCGGCCTCCACTGCATCAAAGAACTCATCCTCATTGATCAGACTGTTTGGACCCTCCTGATGGAAACAACAAGAGAGAGAACAGGACAAAAAGTGAAGTCGAATTACTAGTTGCTAAACTTCTGCAGGGGTTGGTAGCAGAACCCACCTCATAATCTGGCCCTCCGAAATGTGACTTCTTCTTGAGTTCAGACAGGGCTGATTTATACGCTTCCTCCACCCTCCTCCTCTTCTCCATCTCCTGTAGAGAGAGAGAGAGAGAGAGAGAGAGTATTGAGCTGACTCAACACCATGCTGTTTTAAAGTTGAATGTCTTGGCACGAGCAGATCTTGTCACAGTGTGATGTGGGCAGAGCGAGAGAGAGAGAGAGAGTCAGTGCAGAATTGTCCTGAAGTGCTCCATTGTTCGGACAGAAGCGGGGCGGCTGCGTTCAAATTCTCATTCTGATTGTATCTGTCAGTATTGTGCTGAATGCGACACATCAGCAGATAGATTCAGCCCCACCTCCGTAACACACACTAGATCCTTTCAAACACGAAACCCATTAAACTCGGATACATTTTTGAGCTGCCGCCTGCGATTTTTCACACTCAAATTTAAAAGCTCACCATTCACACACATGGTGGACTAAATGCAAAAAATTGGTCTTCAATTTTTCAGAAAACCCCGAAAAAAAAAAAAAAAAAAACAACCACAAATTTGGAGTAATAAAAAAAAAAAAGGAATTCTAAAGCTGCGTACACACTGCCAGCGACATCACGCGTGATAGCAACTTCATCCCATTAATTTTCAATGAGAGCACAGCGACTAGCGATAGCGACCAGTTCAACTTTATTCAAACGAAGAGCGACTAACGGAAGCGACAGCCAATAGGAGAGAAGACGGGAGAGCTCACGTGATCCTCTCTCTCTCTCTCTCAGCTCCTGCAGTAACGGAAAGATGGATGAAAGGCTAATTCTTGCTGTTAGCAATTTTCCAGTGCTCTATGATATGGATATAGTATATCCAGCCGCAGCTCTTGCACCAGCCGGTGGTACTCGCCGTGCTGACTCCGAGATTTAATGGTTTTGTGGACCCAGACAGACCGGCGTTTGCGTTTTCGACGCAGATAAACAGCCGCTATGGCAAACAGCACGCCTTGTTTCTCATTCATCTTTGATATAAAGCATTTTATGTACTGATTCCATTTATATTTAGTCTTTTCCCTCCAAAATGTTTGTTTTTAGCGCCAAGAAAAGCGATTTGCTGTCAAGAGCAATGGAATGACATCCGTGAATGTCATTTATAAACGTTACTAGGCAACCAGTAGTGGGAACGCCCACTAGCGACTTCATCACCAGCCACTGGCGACCTGCAGCGACAAAGTCGTTGTAATTCTGGTTCTGTTCACTCCATCTCAATTTGAAAACTCTTATTTTATTCCACTAGATGGCAGCAAACACTGGAAAAAATTATTTGTTCTCCATCACATTCCATCACAATATACAGATCTGAAATGTAGGTGGCGCTCTAATGCATTTTAGCCCTCACAGATTTGCTCGTCCATAGACATTCAGTCTATTTTTCGGTTTAAGCAACACCCTCGTTGTTTCATTGCATATCTCGGCCTCTGAGTGGACTAGAATCTCAATCTAGGTGTCATTAGAAAGCTCATCTTTGTGATGATGTATAACATTTCATTATCAATAGTCGATGATTTGTTTAGTATGCTTTTCCTGCAAGATGGCATTTGTTCTGGACATCTAAGACGTAACATTGGATCGTTCAGCCAAACAAGCTCATAGACAATTAAATTAGATAACTAAGGTAAAAGCCGATATAACGTTTTTAGCTCTCGGGGCTTACAGCAGCAATGACCAGTGCATAAACTATGGTGTAGTGGCGAAGTGGGCTAAAGCACTGAACTGGTAATCAGAAGGTTGCTGGTTCGAACCCCAAAGCCACCACCATTGTGTCCATGAGTAAGACACTTAACTCCAGGTTGCTCCGGAGGGATTGTCCCTGTAAGTCGCTTCGGATAAAAGTGTCTGCCAAATGCATAAATGTAAATGTATAAGGGCAACAAAATAAACTGTACAGTCACATCCCTGAGAGCTTTATGACTTGTCTGTTTAAGTGCCACGTGAAATACTTTTATATTCAAATTAACATTTTTACCCCGTTACCTCTAGGGGGCGCTAATTTGTGACGCAAATATTTTCAGGCCTTATTTTGTTCATTTGTGTAACAAGCTTTCAAACGATACCTCATATGACTGACTTACTGTATGTATACAGGGACTTTAACCTATAAAGTGAAAATACTTTTCGCAATATAGCGCCCCCCTGTGGACCCGCCGGCAGGTCACACCTTCATACGTCAAAACTAAAATGAGGTTCCTACTGAAATAAGTGGTTGGCAAAGTCAGAGCATGCTTACCTTGTACTAGTGGTTGCTAGTTCTAACCTTAATTGTCTAATCTTTCACACAAATCACAAAACAATGTGCCTCTGGGTTAATAACACACCATCCCGCTCTGAATCCAGCAACATGAGCTCTAGAGGCCCGTGTGTCATACCTTATCCAGTCTCTTCTGCCAGCTGTCCTCTCTCTTCACCATCAGGTCGATGCAGTGAGAGAGAGTGGCCAAGATCCCCGCAGTGGTCGCCTTGAATGTGATGGCCTCTCCTTTAAAGTCGATCCCATTAATACCTTTATGAATCAGACACTGGAACACTGAAAGAGACAAAGCAGACCCAAACTCTTTAATGAAACGTCAACGGTAAGGCTGTTGTTTTGCAACACGCTCCTAAAACGTTGGGACTGTCGAGTGTTTACCACTGTGAAACATGACCATATCTAGTAATGACACTTATTAAGCATTTGGGCACTGAAGACACACGTTTGTTAAGTTTAAGTAAAAGTGAAATTTTCCCCCGTTCATCCACTATGCAGGTCTTTAGCTGCACGGTTGTACGGGGTCTTCGTTGCCGGATGGTGCGCTCCATAATGCGCCACACATTCCCAATTGGAGTCAAGTCTGGACTGCAGGCGTGCCAATCTAGCACCCGCACTCTCTGCTTACACAGCCATGCACTTGATATCCGGGTAGTTTGTGGTTTGAAGTTGTCCTGCTGGAAAATGCTGGGACGTCCTTGGAAAAGACAGTGCTGGATGGCTGTTTATGTTGCTCCGAAATGTTTACATATCTGTCTGCATTCATGGTGCCCTCACAGATATGCGAGTTACCCATGCCATGGGCACTGACACACCGCGGGCCCATACACACACTGGCTTTTGGACCTGACGCTAATAACAGCTTGAACACACTTTGAAATGTGGACTCAGACCATAAAACATAGTTCTTTGGTTCTACTTTCCATCTAAGATGAGAGCGAGCCCAGAGAAGACGTCAGCGCTTCTGGACAGTGATGATGTACGGCTTCTCCTTTACGGAGGAAAGTCTTAACTTGCATCTGTGGATGCAGCGGCGAGTGGTGTTGACTAACAAAGGTTTATTAAAGTAATCCAAATTCCATGTTTATGATATCCATTACAGATGAATGAGGTTTTATATGACGGTGACGTCTGAGGGGTCAGAGGTCACGTGCATTCAGAAGTGGTGTTCGTCTTGCGCTTTACGCACCGGCTGTGGCTCAGGTGGTAGAGCGGGTCGGCCACTGATCGCAGGGTTGGTGGTTCGAATCCCGGCACACACGACTCCACATGCCGAAGTGTCCTTGGGCAAGACACTGAACCCCAAGTTGCTCCCAATGGCAGGCTAGCACCTTACATAGCAGCTCTGCCGCCATTGGTGTATGAATGGGTGAATGAGTCACAGTGTAAAGCGCTTTGAATACCATTAAGGTTAAAAAGGCGTTATATAAGTGCAGACCATTTACCATTTCAACTCGTCAAATTGTTATTAGTCTTAAATTGCCCCGGAGTGTGTTGCAATCGTCTGATTTAAAACGACTGTACGTGTTCAATAAACAATGAAATTCACAAGGTAAAACATCATATAATGTGTAGTTGTAGTCAACATAGCAAACGGCGAATTTAATTTACAAATGGCTCCTTTTTGCAAGCACTGCAATACAATTAGCATGCGCAATTCTGAGCTTGCGGGCCAATTCTCAGCGCTATAAAGCGGAGGATGCAGCAGACCACCGTTGTTTGACACAACCTGCCGGGACTGTCCTGCATCACTTTGATCCAGACACCTAAAACATGCCGAAAGAGCGCTTGTCTAAACCACACATACGCCAGGTCATAACATTATTTAATGAATTACCGCTGCTAGAAAATGTACCCAAACACCTCTTAAATAAAACTCATTTTACCGCCTACTTTCATTTCGCGGCAATATGATCTAAATTGCACCAGGTCATTTTTGTGAATGAAGCGCAACCGATAATGAGACATCACCAGCCTCCTAAAGTTGAATCAGAGAATTAATTGAGCATGAACTTGAAGTTTGCACACACAGACGTCTGATGAGACACTACACACGGTCAAATCTGGGATAAGGTGCTCACACTCACATTTCTCTTTGCTGCCGTTGTTGTTGTGCAGGAATTCTCCATCGGAGCGAGTGGTAGGGAAGTCATCTTCATCATCTTCCACAACTGAGCAGGGAACACACACACACACACACACACACACACACACACACACACACACACAGTCAGTTTGAACTCGGGGCCATGCGGTAGCTGGTGCTGAAGTCGGCCCACTTGCATACTGAGAGTCAACTGTACAAACATACTGTAACACTGTCACTAGACAGACACAGCAAGACAGATGAAGGGAAGGACTAAGACGAACAAAAGAAGCAGTTGATCATTTGTGTGAATCAACAGGACAAGGGGTGCATCCAAAAAGAGTGAGCGAGAGAGAAAAGGTTGAAAATGAAAGTTAGACAGACAGATCACTCGAGTTGCTGCAGTCTGAATACGGTTTATATATTATACGTTGTGTGAGCGATGTGAGAGCGTTGTGTGAGCGTTGTGAGTGTTGTGAGAGCGTTGTGAGAGCGTTGTGTGATCACTGTGTGATAGTTGTGATAGTGTTGTATGAGCGTTGTGTGAGGGTTGTATGAATGTTATGAGAGCGTGGTGTGATCATTGTGTGAGTGTTGTGAGAGCTTTGTGTCAGCGTTGTGTGAGGGTTGTGAGCGTTGTGATAGTGCTGTATGAGCGTTGTGTGAACGTTGTGTGAGGGTTGTATGAATGTTATGAGAGCGTTGTGTGATCACTGTGTGAGTGTTGTGAGAGCGTTGTGTGAGGGTTGTGTGAGTGTTGTGAGCGTTGCGATAGTGTTGTATGAGCGTTGTGTGAACGTTGTGAGAGCGTTGTGATAGTGTTGTATGAGCGTTGTGATAGTGTTGTATGAGCGTTGTGTGAACGTTGTGAGAGCGTTGTGAGAGTGTTGTGTGAGCGTTGTTAGAGCGTTGTGATAGTGTTGTATGAGCGTTGTGAGAGTGTTGTGTGAGCGTTGTGAGAGCGTTGTGTGAGCGTTGTGAGAGCGTTGTGTGAGCGTTGTGAGAGCGTTGTGAGAGCATTGTTTGAGTGTTGTGAGAGCGTTGTGATAGTGTTGTGTGAGTGTTGTGTGAGCGTTGTGTGAGCGTTTGTCAGCATGTTTGTACTCACTCTTGTCTCTCTGGAGCTCATCTTTAGTCACTGCATCAGAGCAGCCGTCAAAGTATTTCTGCAGTGTGTCCACCTGCCTGCACAGGATGTCACGAAACGTCTCCATCTCCGACAGCTTCTCCCGCAGACTGTGACCCTTCTGTGGACCACACACATGCACTTGAGTATCACATGCTTTATACCTGAAGGTGCAAACGTGTGTGTGTGTGTGTGTGTGTGTGTGTGTGTGTGTGTGTGTGTGTGTGCACATGTTCTCACCTTAAAGGAGGAAGTAGAGGTGGCAGAGTATCCGCTGGTGGCAGATGTGAGGGAGAGCATGGACCCATGTCTCCTCAAACTGGACTCAGAACCATAACCAGATTCAGCCTATAGAGAGAAACAAGATTGAGGAATATTGTCACTCTGATGACAGAAACATATTTCATGCAGCTATGTACAGGACAGATGCAAAGTTTTGACCAACGCCAATGATCACTATATTGCGTTCTGACACATGGGGCAAAGCAGTGTACCTACAACCACCGGCGTTCATATCCTTGCATAGAGCTTAAGTGTGTAATGCATGTCAAAGTTGGTGGTTTGATTCCCGGCCCACACGCCGAAGTGTCCTTGGGCAAGACACTGAACCCCAAGTTGCTTTACACAGACAAGGGCTGACACTGATTTTAACGTACGAGTTGTGAAAAATAATAATAACAATAACAACAACGAAAAAGGAAAACCAGATTTGGCATGTAGCCTATATAGTGACCAATGCTTTGGTAACGTCACCGCTTATGTCAAACAGGAAGTGGTGGCAAAAACCATATGCATTAAATCAACTTTTATCAGATTACGTTGTTGAAACATTATTCCGAGCGCTCTCGTTGACTGTTGTGGCCTCAAGATCATCAACAGATTTGACTGGACTGAGATCATTTCAACTCACAACTGTGCAGCATGCGTTTATAGCGCACATGATTACATTATAGTAATTGTATCGCTAAGGATATGTTGGTATTTGTGATGGTTTGGTGTCATACTTTCATTTAATCCTCTAATCGGTCAAATCGAACACAACAGTCAGCGGGCTTTTCAGCCATGTGTGGGCATTTTTGTAAATAAGACCTTATTCACAGCAGCGCCATCTTTGATTTTGAATGACAATGACAACAAGGCTGTGAGGGATAGACTTACAGTCTCTTCAATGGCATGCACGGTGTAAATCTGTATAAAGCTCCAATATCCCATCTGATTTTCCACAACTCATATTGTCTGGAGTTTTTTGTCCTTTTTTGTGTTGTTTTGTACACAGAAAGATCCAAAAACACTTTAAACTGCAGTACAGCCCATCGAAGAGACCCTTCAAAATCAAAGATGGCGCTGCTGTGAATAAGGTCTTTAATAGGGAGTTAAAGG
>NC_068310.1:39223210-39250710 GCF_025860055.1 Xyrauchen texanus | reverse complement strand
CCGTAAGCCTCGCCGCCTCCTTGCAGTCACATCAGCCTGTTTTTACAATAAGTTACAAATGTCCTTGCAGATAAGAGTCAAAACACAACCTTCCACGAATAATGCTGTCCTGGCCAGAATAAATCAATGGTTCAGTTCACCTGTCTTATCCAGATACTTCCACGGGCTGTGTAGAATCATGCCGACTACGTTTGGTTAAAAACAATACGCTGCAATTTTTTAACACACACACACAAACACACACACACACAGAGACACAGACACAGACACAGAGACACACACACACAGAGACACACACACACACACACACTCACACAGAGAGACACACACAGACAGAGAGACACACACAGACACACACACAGTCCAAATTATGGTTAAAAACAATACGCTGCGATTTCAAACAGAAGTGCTACATTGTCACATGATTTCACCATCAACAAGTGCTGTCCAGTTATACCTGTATAATACACTTATTGAAATGATTAGTGAGACATTATCATTCCCCACCACTAGATGGCAACAGTGAGCTCTGTGTACGGTTGAGCAGATACTGAGGTTACTATCGGGTAAAAGCAGAGCATAACCATTCAGTGTCTCTGCAAAGGTTGGGTCAGCACTGCATTCCAGCCAGTCAAACACTGTTACTGTGACTATGACAACCAATCAGAGGTCAGGAATACCGGACTGTGTCAGAGATATCCAATCAATGGGCTCAGCGGCAGGTGCGCAGATGATAAACCTCAGAACGCTAACATCCAATAATGCCATATCACAGAGCACAAACAGAAAATCAATAAACCTAATGTACGGGTTACAGAAGGGAGAGAGAGAGAGAGAGAGAGAGAGAGAGAGAGGTGAAGTACGTTCAGTGTAATGTTTAATTACTGCGGACATATTAACTAGCATTAGCATTCATTAGAATTGAATGTGTGCTTATGTTGTGAGAGTGAGTATGAGTGTGTTTTCAAACTCTCCATATAGAAGCGATTATAGACGATTAAATAAAAGTATAAAACATGACTTGTCCATACAAAAGCGCACATCTCACTCCAGTAGCTTTCCTGAGCGTGTGCGGTGTCGTCTATTGGATTTGTCACAGTGAATGGGTTAACACAATGCAGCACTGATTAGATTTACAAACCGAGTCTAGAGATTAGCAACAGGCAGATCCAAACAGCACAGGAGTACGCATACAGGCCTGTTTCATATATGCGATTTAACTCTAGCCATAGATTTGTTATTAAAGGTGAACAATGTAATTATGCTTTTACTACAGGGCTCTCTGGAATACTCCATTCTGATTGGTCAGATTGGTCTGGGTATCTCAGCGAGTTTTGACGCTGATCATCACACCTGGAGTCGCGAGTTCGAATCCAGGGCGTACTGAGTGACTCCAGCCAGGTCTCCGTAGAAACCAAATTGGCTCGGTTGCTAGGGAGGGTAGAGTCACATGGGGTAACCTCCTCGTGGTCGCTATAATGTGGTTCGCTCTTTGATGCCGTGGAGAATAGCGTGAAGCCTCCACACGCTCTATGTCTCCACGGTAATGGACTCAACAAGCCATGTGGGACTCAGACTCGAAGGCAACTGAGATTCGTCTACCACCACCCCCCCAGATTGAGGCGAGTCACTACGCCACCACGAGGACTTGGAGCGCATTGGGAATTGTGCATTTCAAATTGGGGTGAAAAATCAGCCGGTTGTATTGGAAAATAAACCCAAAAGAGTCGTCTGCGTCACGTCGGGGTCCCGATGACAAGAGTTTCAGAGACGTGCGCGAACAGGAGAATTATCTCCGAGTGAACACATCAAGCTGTGTACACACTGCCAGCGACATCGCGCGCGCGACAGCGACTCCATCCCATTCAATTTCAATGAGAGCACAGCGACTTCCGGCGACACGAGCTGTCGCGACCGTTGGCGACTAGATGTGGGTGTGTCCAGCGACGCGACAAAGTTGAGACAAGTTCAACTTTATTCAAATGAAGAGCGACTAACGGAAGCGACAGCCAATAGGAGAGAAGACGGGAGAGCTCACGTGATTCTCTCTCTCTCTCTCTCTCTCTCTCTCTCTCTCTCCTGCAGTAACGGAAAGATGGATGAAAGGCTAATTCTTGCTGTTAGCAATTTTCCAGTGCTCTATGATATGGATATGGTATATCCAGCCGCAGCTCTTGCACCAGCCGGTGGTACTCGCCGTGTTGACTCCGAGATTGAATGGTTTTGTGGACCCGGACAGACCGGCGTTTGCGTTTTCGCCGCAGATAAACAGCCGCTATGGCAAACAGCACGCCTTGTTTCTCATTCATCTTTGATATAAAGCATTTTATGTACCGATTCTATTTATATGTAGTCTTTTCCCTCCAAAATGTTTGTTTTTAGCGCCAAGAAAAGCAATTTGCTGTCAAGAGCAATTGAATGACATCCGTGAATGTCATTTATAAACGTTACTAGGCAACCAGTAGTGGGAACGCCCACTAGCGACTTCACCACCAGCCACTGGCGACCTGCAGCGACAAAGTCTCTGGCAGTGTGTACGCAGCTTCAGCAGAACAAAAACGTCACTGAATTTCGTAATCATTTGTAGGCGAACTAAGTGATGCCTGGTCTCCCACTATAAATGATCCTGAAGTGTCTCTGTGGTTCTAGACTATTCTATTTGAACCCTGACCAGAGAGAGAGAGAGAGAGAGAGAGAGAGAGAGAGAGAGTGAGAGAGAGATAGAAAGTTCCAGAATTTGGGAAGTGATTCAGACCACGAGGCCTGTTTTCTGAGAGAAGCCACATGTGTGATTGAGTCATCGTAGAGGGGTAATTCTACAGGCAAGAGAGTGATGAGTGGAGGTGTGTGTGTGTGTGTGTGTGTGTGTGTGTGTGTGTGTGTGTGTGTGTGTGTGTGTGATTCCTCTTCCCAGAGAGCAGAAATCAGCAGGATGTGGCTTCACAACAAGTACTGGTGCAAAATCAGTAGTCACAAAAAGAGGCAATGAACACACGCATACAAACGTACACTACATTTATGCATTTGGCAGACGCTTTTATCCAAAGGCACTTATTACAGGGACAATCCCCCCGGAGCAACCTGGAGTTAAGTGCCTTGCTCAAGGACACAATGGTGGTGGCTGTGGGGATCAAACCAGTGACCTTCTGATTACCGGTTATGTGCTTTAGACCACATATACTAGTTAGGGGACGGTATGGTTATCTCATGATATACGATATAAGGTTCACGATTATATATTATCTCAATTTGATATCAAAACACTTAACTGACACTTAAAAGTGTATCGCTCACAGATACTTTTAACCTCTCGGTCTTGCCTGCACTTGACTTCAGTATCTCACACTCGTTGCCCTGGAGACGGACGACGTGAGCTCCACTGTCTACCCTCACATTGGTAGTTGCTCGTCAAGTTGACATTTTCTCAACTTTGTCTTGTTGCTAGCTACAGGGATCTCCGTCGCCAATGGTCCCCGCAGCGTGTCACCAGAAGTCAGTGGGCGCTCATTGAAAACGAATGGGGTCGTGTTGCTTTGTTGATGCCGCCAGTGGCGTGAAAGGGGCTTTATACTCGCAAGTCGTGAGACAAGGACGGATCGTCTTTAGGAAACTTGAAGTACATTGATATTAGTGAATTAGTCACCCAGCCCTTATACAAACTACATTGGTCTCCAACAGATTTCTCGCCTTCACTTGAGTTTCATTTCCACTACAGCGTTTCTGACAACAACCCCACCCTCTGTGCTGTCTCCACCAGGCCACATCCTGTCTCTGGATGATATGTGATTGTATGAACACTGTGTGTGTGTGTGTGTGTTCACTTCATGGCTCTATCACTCAAATGATGTAAACACGCTGAATCACATTCATAATATCATCATTATTCACATCTGTGACACAGCAAGAGGCCTAAGGATGTGTATCTTACCCACTCCGAGCCCATTCTGATAGAGACCGCTGCATGCTGGGTAAAGGCAGGTGTTTTAGGAGTGCTCACCCTGTGCAGCTCGATGGAATCGATCCATTGGTTCCGATGTTCTGGGTCCTGAGCCCGGAGGTACCACACGCTGTCATTGACGCTGATGTCCAATCGACACTCATCAAACTCATGAGGCTAGAGAGAGAGAGAGAGAGAAAATGCTTTTTAAATCGCTTTGACCTAATCATTAAAAAACATTATGTTTTATAAATATGACTGATGTTGTGATGTTTATTTGCAAACATGGGCTTTTGAGTGAGGACACAGTCAAGGCCAGACTGAGAGAGAGAGCGAGAGAAAGCGAGAGAGTGCAAGCGAGCGAGCGAGAGAGCGAGCAAGAGAGAGAGCCAGAGAGAGAGAGAGAGAGAGAGAGCGAGCGAGAGAGAGCCACAGCGAGAGAGAGAGAGCGAGAGAAAGAGAGCGAGAGAGACAGAGAGAGCGAGCGAGAGACAGAGACAGAGAGCGAGCGAGACACAGAGACAGAGAGAGAGAGAGAGCGAGAGAGAGAGAGCGAGAGAGACTGAGAGAGAGCGAGAGAGAGAGAGCGAGAGAGAGAGCGAGCGAGAGACAGAGACAGAGAGCAAGAGAGACAGAGAGAGAGACAGAGAGAGCGAGATATACACAGAGATAGATGAGAGTTTACTGATATTTACATTTACATGGGATTTACTGATATTTTAATATACTTTTTTCTTATACTTATTTTTCTTATTTTTCTTAACTTTTTTTAATCATTTTTTTTATTATCATTATTATTCATTTATTGGATATATATGTTGTTGTTTTTATGTTTGTAATGTGTTTATTACTCAATGCTTTGGCAACATTGTACACTGTATACAGTCATGCCAATAAAGCTCATTTGAATTTGAGAACGAGAGAGAGAGTGAGCGAGAGAGAGCGCGCCAGAGCGAGAGAGGTGCGAGAGAGAGAGAGAGCGCGAGAGAGAGAGAGAGTGAGAGAGAGAGTGCGAGAGAGAGAGAGCGCGAGAGAGAGAGAGAGCGCGCCAGAGCAAGAGAGAGCAGAGAGAGTGCGAGAGAGAGAGAGCGCAAGAGAGAGAGAGAGAGAGAGAGAGCGCAGAGAGAGAGAGAGAGAGAGAGAGAGCGAGACATAGCCTTGACTCACAGAGCCATCTGGGAATGGTGCGATATTTCCCCTTTGGAAAAAAAACAAAACATCAACAGCATGTGTGAGCATGTATTTGGTATTACTGCCAGACGTTGCCGAATGCAGATCCTCTCTTCTGCATCACTCTTTCCCTCCCTCAAACGCATCACACACACTAGTGTTTCCTACAAGACTCTGTTTTCACACCAGAGCAACAACCCCACATTTAACATGTCCATTTTTAGTGAAAATACAGTTATACAAACTAGGGCGTTTTCTAGTTATTTCCACCATATTTCAACATTCTGCTAAGAGGGCCAATGTGAACATGTTACTGCATCTTGATTACTGATGCATAAAATAGCAATAGAGTAATTAAGAAACAGTTCTCATCTAGTCTTGTATATGTAGCCTATAGACCAGACATGGGCAACATACGGCCCGCGGGCCAGATCCAAAATGGCAAAGACTAGATCAACACTATATAATAAAAAGCATATGATTTTACCCAATATTTCAGTGTGCTACTGTAAGTACTTTAATGCTTACTGAAGTATTGCTTTGCTAGTTTAGAAAGATACTAATGTCAATTTCCATTGGAATCAACCATAACTGGAGTCTTGTGCACTTCGTATGTTGGTATTAAGACAGCAAGGCATCTGTTAGGGTTTGAAAAAAAGCCAAAGAGAGAGAGAGGAGATATTTTGACATGAGAATCCCTCAAACCTTAAAAGTCGCCGATCTGAGATGTTCTCAGCAGTTGGAACTGTTGTGCATTTAGAATTACAATGTAGCTTCGACAGCTGAGATTTAAGAGCGTTTAAATTTAAGCGTGGAACCCTGAAGCAACCGTTTGGTGCTGGAACACTCCGTGCATGGGAAAAAGCATTGAGTTCTGGGAATGGAAAATCAAGACACAGGGTTGCAGTGGGCAATCCAAGGGACCTCAGGGGGTCACAGCGGGTACTGAGAAACGACACTAAAATAAACACATGGGTCATCTCTATTGCACTGGCTTAACCTCAAAGACACCAGTGACACCATCAATCCACCGACAATGTACACAACTTCAAACACGCAACTCACAACATGCCACACAGATTGTATGCATCCCGCAGATGTTAAACAGGACTGGCATCTGTTGATTGTTAGTGGTGTTTGTAAAGGCAAGTATCACTATTCCATTTGCTCACACTTAGGGTTAGGGATCTGAACGACCCCCAAACACTATGAAATCAATTACACCTCAAATTGTGTGGTGTGTTTAGGAAAGATGTGCCATTATTTTCCTAAACAATCAGACTTGGCGGTTGTTGGTTGTTGGTCATTTTTTCCATCTTGGGTAGCACCGCATTGTACCAAGTGTGCCGCACAAGCCCTCAAAAGTGAAGCCAAAACGTCTCGATCGCCCCCCGGTGACTGGTCCTAGTATAGGTCATAAGCCCCGCCTCCCCATGTTATTCAACGGGACGTGTGACCAACTAAACAATTAAATGACACTTCACATATCTTATTTCCAAAGATAGTTTCTGTCATTTACTGTCGTTTCTATCACGTTGATGTCATTTCAAGTGTTTGTTTTAAAAATAAGTTTTTAGTTCCTTATTTGATGCTATAAAAATGGTGCTGTGACATCATGATTGACAGCTGTGATTGACAGGTTCTCTGAGCGAAGTAGTCACTGAAGCACCAACAGACTTTTTTTTCGGGATCTTCGGAGGACTGAGGAGATTGGAGCTTTAAATGTAATATCTAAATTTCTATAATTAATTATTTCACACCGTCATAAGTCAAAAGTCAAAAGTGCAGGGGCGTGTCCTTGCGATTGATTCGGTGAGAGTGAGGGCGGGGCCTTGATTTCGCGGCTTTACTTCCTGCTCACTACTGCGCAGGTCTGGTCCCGAAATCACAACTGCGCAGACTCGAGTCCCAAGATGTCAGCGCCATATCGGGACACTGGCGGCTTCAGTTCTCACCAATGGAAAAGAGCGAAGGGGCTTCGGCCATCTTTTTTTACAGTCTATGCATTGTACTTACACACGTGGTAAGGTATAGTTGTTAACCATAATGTGATAAATCTTTGCAGCCATGTCCTGTCCTCATAAAAATGAGTAAAATCGTTATTTAATGTGCAATAAAACGTATTATTATGGACGAAAGAAAGTGTGAGCGAGCAAATGGAAATGTGAAGGACTTTCTTGGTGTATTATTGGAAATGTTTCTTCCTCCTACATGTAAAGTGATCTTCAAACACTCTGGGTGGACATATTAATTCTCTTTAAAGATCAACTTCCCAGCCCACACACAGTCCTACATGTGTAAAGTCACAAGGCTGTAGGAGGGAGAACAAGCGAGAGTGATGATTTACAACGGTGTCAACAACTAAATTAAATGTGGCATTTACAGAATCCCAGTAATAGGACAATAATCCACATGTCTTGTGGGACTGGCAACATATGATTCATTATATACCATGTCCAGAGAGTAAAACACCACACACACACACCACAAATATACACCATTGTATGGCTTTTGTAT
Organism: Xyrauchen texanus; assembly: GCF_025860055.1. Taxonomy (NCBI): domain Eukaryota; kingdom Metazoa; phylum Chordata; class Actinopteri; order Cypriniformes; family Catostomidae; genus Xyrauchen; species Xyrauchen texanus. The sequence goes on along the minus strand of NC_068310.1, from coordinate 39,243,086 downwards.
AGCTACAGACAACGTGCTCTATGCAATATGCTACAGATATGATCTACTGTACATATAAAAAACCAACAACAAATAAATTATTGTGGCAGGGCGGAGGGCGGCGCCGGGTCGTGATCCTACACACCCGGTCCCGTATTAGGCTAATCAAGCCTTCGAGAGGGATAAAGGTTGACTACAGAGGATCCTGCGGGAGAGAGAGATCGTTTACGGACATGTCTGTCATATGTGTGTGTTTGTCTTTTAAGTTTATCATTAAAACTATTATTTATATTGTCAAGCCGGTTCTCGCCTCCTCCTTTGCATTGATCCCTTTACACTGGTGCCGGAAACCCAGGAAGGAGGAGGGATACGTCGTAGTAGAGTTCTCGCCACTACCGTCCACCCCAACGGAGCAGCCGCGGTCGTCTGCCGGGGGACGAGGAGCCCAGCCGCCTGAATGAGGACAATGGCCGCCGACCGCAAGGGGAGAAGGGGCTCCTAACCGACCGCCTGGAGCGGTTAGGGCCGCTGCCAGGGGCGGAGGAGTCCCCTACCAGCCGCTGAAACGCGGCGGGGTTTGAGACCGCCGACCGCGAGCGGGGAGGGGCTCGCTGCCGACCACCTGGAGCGGGAGAACCACTGTGAGGGGCGGGGGAGACCCCTTCTGTTCCCCGAGAACGTGGCGGGCGTTCCGTCCACCAAGGGCTGGAGGTCTGCCTCTGATCCGCCCGGAGAGGCGTGGCTGTTGTCCTTTAGAGGGTGGAGGAGTGGCTGAGGAACAAGCTGCGGCGTATCAGAGAACTGGCGAGTAAGAGTTTTTTTTTTCCATCTCTCTCTCTCTCTCACTGCCGCTCTGCGTTGGCCTTTTCCCTCTCTTTTAAATTTTACAGTGTTTTTTGGGGGTACTACACTGTTACAGGGAGTACCCCCCCAGTTTAATTATTTCTGTTTCCCTCCCCATGTCCCCTCCCTCGTCCAGGTAGACGGGGATGACCTGCCAGCAGACGGGGCTTAGGGCGGTTCATCTACAGTCTCCTGTCTATTATAGCCATTATAGAATGACTTTTGCCTGATAAAAATTGTAGTCAACGGTACTAATGTCACAAAAACCCCAAAATAAAACTCCATCAAATTTGCAATGTTTTCAGACCTCGACTAATGCAAAGAAAACAAGTTCATATGCATTTTTAAACAACACAATACTAATGTTTTAAGTGTTCAGAAATCAACATTTGGTGGAATTGCCCTGATTTTCAATCACAGTTTTCATGCATCTTTGCACTCTTTCCACCAGTCACTCACATTGCCGTCGGGTGACTTTATGCCACTCCTGCTGCAAAAATTCAAGCATCTTGGCTTTCCTTGATGGCTCGTGGTCATCCATCTTCCTCTTGGTCACATTCCAGAGGTTTTCAATGGGGTTCAGGTCTGGAGATTGGGCTGGCCATGACAGGGTCTTGATCCGGTGCTCCTCCATCCACACCTTGATTGACTTGGCTGTGTGGCATGGAGCATTGTCCTGCTGGAGAACCCAATCCTCAGAGTTGGGGAACATTGCCAGAGCAGAAGGAAGCAAGTTTTATTCCAGGATATCCTTGAACGTGGCTTGATTCAAGCGTCCTTCACGAAGGCTGCCTGAATTCCAGCCTTACAGAAGCACCTCATCGATCCTCCAACTGGTCATCTAACGGATAGACGGAGACCTGGAGAGGCCTTCAAGCCACAGTGTCTTGGGCAGAGAAAAAGGAGTTATATTTTGGTCCGTTCTCGCCCAAACCCAACTGGATCGCTTCTGAAGACATTGATTAAACCACTGGAGTCTTATGGATTACTTTCATGCTGCCTTTCCATAATTGTTGGTGCTTTAAAGGCCTGGCCACCATTCACTTGCATTGTGAGGACCTACAGAGCATGATGCAATTATGAAAACAAATTCCAGATGCATCAATGCATCTAAATTGCGACAACATCCCAAAGGCACCAATCCTTATCAATAAGACATGCAATAGTCCAAATGATTTGCTTCACCTTTTACGGCTGTGGCTCAGGTGGTAGAGCGTGTTGGCCAGTAATCGCAGGGTTGGCGGGTTGGATTCCCGGGCCACACGACTCCACATGCCGAAGTGTCCTTGGGCAAGACACTGAACCCCAAGTTGCTCCCAATGGCAGGCTAGCACCTTGCATGGCAGCTCTGCCAACATTGGTGTGTGTGTGTGTGTGTGTGTGTGTGTGTGTGTGAGAGAATGGGTGATTGGGACACAGTGTAAAGCGCTTTGGTAACCTCTAAGGTTAAAAAGTGACCAGAACTGAGCGAGACAAGGAAGACAGGTCCAGCTGTCTGTTCCAGACAAAGAAAGCAGCTTGTGTTGTCGGTGCTAATGCAAGCAAACACACTTTGTGTAACTACATTGCTCTGTGTCTAAACCAGGTCACAACCACAGCTTCAGATGGTGACTCAAGCCCAGAGTTTACCATGTAAAAGATGGTGAGGACATGCACACAATGGCTCTGTCAACAACAACGAGTCGGTTGATATCACTCCTCTGGGGTTTATAAGAGCACACTATTCGAATATACAAATGCAAACACACTCACACACAAAGTCATTGACATTTTAAATGCACTTGACTGCCTGTTCAGCAGCTGTAACTACAAACGGCCTTGCCTTTATCAAATATGCATCAGGACATTACAAGTGTGCGTTTGTGCAAAGATGGTCAAACAGTTGGGCATGGCTTGGGAGCAGTGATATTGATATTTATAAGCTTTGTTTAAAAACCATTCGTAATAAGAGGCAGATGTGTTAGACAACACCAAATATCACTTTAGTAAAGATATCACTGAAATGCAATTTAGTTATGAGGGCAAACCTCTACATTACTTAAAGCTGTAAGAATATAATTTCTGTGCCACTAGCGCCACCAAACGAAATACATCAACTTTCTGAATATGACCCAACAAAGAGATCGTCACACCCCCCAAACTCACGCCATTGGTTGAGTAACATTGTTAGGGCGTGTCTAATCTGGTCGCTCAAAACAAACAGCCATTTTTTATAGCGCTACAGAAATGTAGCAAATCTACGCCCTTGTATGTCACACAAATAAGATTTAACAGCTACTAGCAGTCGTAATAGTAGGCAACCTTATTTTAGGACTATTAAGATATTTTGCATTGACATAACTTTTAGGACACACCCACCCCATTATTATTCCCCCTCATTAGGGTACTGAGTATTGTGCGCTGAAATGTGTATAGCCTAACCGTCATGAACGTATGTGATTTCTTATTTGTTATGGTTTAGAGGGACCATATTATTTTACAGATTTCGTGATAAATCACATATCAATTCTTCTATGTTCTATGTTCTACGAGTCGTCCCATTTCTGATTGATCTACAATAAAAAGGTGCAACGAAAATGCTGCCGAGATCATATAATCATATTCTCATTTAGTTGCAACGGAGCCATTTAGCGGTGTATGGATACATTCGGATCAAGAGTGTTGGGAGGGGCGGTTACCCATCTGGTAACAGTTTTGATCAGGTTTGCTTGGTTAACAGGTTCTGGATCAGAATTACTAAAAGGGGAACTCATGCAGTACTGAGCCCAAACCCACATGAACTGCAAAATGCCAGAGAGCCTCCAGCATTTGGACACCAAAGAAAACACACGGGTGAACAGGAAGCTTGATCATTTTTACATTCAATCAAACGAAAGAGGAACTAGCCGGTCAATACAGGGATTTCTTTGTAAAGAGTAACTTGATACACATTGTTTCCAAATTTCAATTGCCTTTGTGGTTTATGCCTTTCCTTCTTTATTTCGACATTTACGATTGGTTCTCTCTTTTACTTCTCATCATACCTCTCTACACTTATGTGTTCACCCTTCCCCCTTCTTTGCTCTGGTGAACCCTTATGCATCAATTTAAAAAAAGTTACTCGGAGGTCCTTAGAGGAAGAAAATGTCCGCGTCAAAAAACTGCTATAATAATATTATATATTAATATTATTTTCCACTTGCAATGACCAACATCAGTACTGATCAAGTCAAGTCAAGTCAAGTGGTTTTTATTGTCGTTTCAACCATATACAGTTAGTACAGTACACAGCAAAATGAGACAACGTTCCTCCAGGACCATGGTGCTACATAAAAACAACAAAGGACCAACATAGGACCACATGAGACTACACAACGAAATAATACCTATATAAACTACCTCTATATACCTATATAAAGTGCACGTGCAAACATGTGCAAAAAGTACAGGACAGTACAACAAATTACTGACAATGAACAGGACAATAGACAGTGCAGCGCCGACCAGTACTCAGTAGTGCAAAAAGATGACAGTTTCTAAAAATGTAAACATAACATACTATGAGATAATGTTCTATGCACATAGCAGTTATTGAGGTAGCAGACAGTTATAAAGTGACAGTTATTAAAGTGCAACTCAGGACACGTGTGTGTCAAACCAGTCTCTGAGTATTGAGAAGTCTGATGGCTTGGAGGAAGAAGCTGTTACACAGTCTGGCCGTGAGGGCCCGAATGCTTCGGTACCTCTTGCCAGGCGGGAGGAGGGTAAAGAGTTTGTGTGAGGGGTGTGTGGGGTCGTCCACAATGCTGGTTGCTTCTGTGGATACAGTGTTTTTTGTAAATGTCTTTGATGGAGGGAAGAGAGACCCCAATGATCTTCTCAGCTGTCCTCACTATCCTCTGCAGGGCTTTGCGGTCCGAAGCGGTGCAAGTCCCAAACCAGGCAGTGATGCAGCTGCTCAGGATGCTCTCAATAGTCCCTCTATAGAATGTAGTGAGGATGGGGGTTGGGAGATGTGCTTTCCTCAGCCTTCGAAGAAAGTAGAGACGCTGCTGGGCTTTCTTGTGATAGAGCTGGTGTTGAGGGACCAGGTGAGGTTCTCCGCCAGGTGAACACCAAGGAATTTGGTGCTCTTGACGATCTCCACAGAGGAGCCGTCGATGTTCAGCGGAGTGTGTTCACCTTGTGCTCTCCTAAAGTCAACAACCATCTCTTTTGTTTTGTCGACATTCAGGGACAGGTTGTTGGCTCTACACCAGTTCGTCAGCCTCTGCACCTCCTCTCTGTATGCTGACTCGTCGTTCTTGCTGATGAGACCCACCACGGTCGTGTCATCGGCGAACTTGACGATGTGATTCGAGCTGTGCATTGCTGCACAGTCGTGAGTCAGCAGAGTGAACAGCAGTGGACTGAGCACACAGCCCTGGGGGCCCCAGTGCTCAGTGTGGTGGTGGTGGAGATGCTGTTCCCGATCCGGACTGACTGAGGTCTCCCAGTCAGGAAGTCCAGGATCCAGTTGCAGAGGGAGGTGTCCAGGCCCAGCAGGTTCAGCTTTCCAATCAGGTGCTGGGGAATGATTGTGTTGAATGCTGAGCTGAAATCTATGAACAGCATTCGAACGTATGAGTCCTTATTGTCTAGGTGGGTGAGGGCCAGATGGAGGGTTGTGGTGATGGCATCGATCCGTTGAGCGGTTTGAACGATCACGCAAACTGCAGTGGGTCTAGTGAGGGGGGCAGCTGGGTCTTAATCTGCCTCATGGCGAGCCTCTCGAAGCACTTCATGATGATGGGTGTAAGTGCGACGGGACGGTAGTCGTTGAGGCAGGACACTGAAGACTTCTTTGGCATGGGGATGATGGTGGTGGCCTTGAAGCACGTTGGAACAACGGCGCTGCTCAGAGAGATGTTGAAGATGTCGGTAAGAACATCTGCTAGCTGGTCTGCACATCCTCTGAGCACTCTGCCAGGAATGTTGTCTGGTCCAGCAGCCTTCCGTGGGTTGACTCTACGTAGAGTTTTCCTCACATCTGCCGTGGTAAGACAGAGCACCTGGTCGTTGGGAGGAGGGGTGGACTTCCTCGCCATCACGTCGTTCTGCACTTCAAACCGAGCGTAGAAGTCGTTCAGCGCATCTGGAAGGGAGGCATCTTTGTCACAGGCAACTGATGTTGTCCTGTAGTTGGTGATGGCCTGGATGCCCTGCCACATGCGCCGCGTGTCACCGCTGTCCTGGAAGTGACTGTGGATTCTCTGGGCGTGTGCGCGCTTTGCCTCTCTGATTGCCCGTGACAGTTTGGCCCTAGCTGTTCTTAGGGCTGCCTTATCGCCTGCTCTGAAGGCGAGTCTCGGGACCTCAGCAGCGTGCGCACCTCCGCAGTCATCCACGGCTTCTGGTTGGAGCGTGTGGTGATGGTCTTGGAGAAAGTGACATCATCAATGCACTTGCTGATGTAGCTGGTCACTGATGCTGTGTATTCCTCCAAGTTGGTAGAATCGCCATATGTTGCAGCCTCCCTGAACATGTGCCAGTCAGTACACTCAAAACAGTCCTGAAGAGCAGAGATGGCTCCTGCTGGCCAGGTTTTCACCTGCTTCTGAAGCGGTTTTGTGCGTCTGACGAGCGGTCTGTATGCTGGAATTAACATAACAGAGATGTGGTCTGAGTAGCCGAGGTGGGGGCGGGGCTCCGCCCGTACGCGCCTGGGATGTTTGTGTAAACAAGATCAAGCGCGTTCAGCCCCTCTCGTTGCAAAGTCCACATACTGATGGAATTTAGGGAGCACTGTCTTGAGATTTGCATGGTTGAAATCTCCGGCGACAATAAACAGTCCGTCGGGGTGAGCGTTCTGCAGTTCAGCTCATAGCCCCATACAGTTCACAGAGCGCTTCCTTAGCGTTAGCGCTGGGGGAATGTAAACTCCGGTTATGCAAACAGTGGTGAATTCCGTGGTAGATAAAAAGGTCTGCATCTAACAGTCACAAGCTCCAACAGCGATGAACAGTAACTAGAGACTAGCATAGAGTTCTTGCACCATTCCGTGTTGATGTAAACACACAAGCCACCACCGCGAGTCTTACCGCAGAGAGCTGTATTTCTGTCGGCACGAAGCGAGGCGAGCCCGTCTAGCTGAATGGCGGCATCCGGAACTCTGTCACTGAGCCACGTCTCCGTGAAAACAAAGACGCAGCAGTCTCTAAACTCACGCTGCGTAGCCTGCTGGAGTCGGATATAGTCCAGTTTATTGTCCAGGGAGCAAACATTTGAGAGCAGGATAGACGGGAGAGCCGGCCGGCTAGGGTTTGTTTTAGCCTAGCATGGACCCCGCCCTCTTTCCGCGCTTCGCTTCTCGCACACCGCTTACGACGTCCTCTCCCCGGCCACCGGCATCAGGCGACGCCGAGGGCTGGAGGCCTGGTCTCCGCAGCAAGCCGAGTACGCGTAGCGCCTCCTGCAGGTCATCATGCAGCTTGGTTTTTGCATGAGTCTTATATTTGAGTAGTGTCTGGCGATGGTAGACACGAACACTGGTTGCTCCGATGTCCATGTGTTGCAAAAGTCGGGCTTTTTTAACAAAAATAGCACCATTGTGGATCCGGAGTGGCCGCTGCGTGCTACCGCGCCGCCATCTTGGATCTTCTCTAGAAGATCTTCATAACTACCAAATCTATCCATCCATCTTCAACCGCTTATCCGAAGTCGGGTTGCGGGGGCAGCTGCTCCAGGAGGGGGCCCCAAACTTCCCTATCCCGAGCCACATTAACCAGCTCTGACTGGGGGACCCCGAGGCGTTCCCAGGCCAGTGTGGAGATGTAATCTCTCCACCTAATCCTGGGTCTTCCCCGAGGCCTCCTCCCAGCTGGACGTGCCTGAAACACCTCCCTAGGGAGGCGGCCAGGGGGCATCCTTACCAGATGCCCAAACCACCTCAACTGACTCCTTTCGACGCAAAGGAGCAGCGGCTCTACTCCGAGCTCCTCACGGATGACTGAGCTCCTCACCCTATCTCTAAGGGAGAAGCCCATTTCGGCCGCTTGTAATCCTGAACTAGTGCTTTCGGTCATGACCCATTTAGTCGTTCTATAATCAGTAGGGATGGAAATCTTAAGTAATTTAAAAGTTCTGGTTCATTTAGTATTTTAACAGAAAAGACTTGAATGGTGCGTTTACTAGGGGTGCAACGGTTCTTGGTAAAAAAAACGAACTGTACGGATCGCCACCCACCATTCGGGATGAACCTAAAGTTCATCTGGAGTGCACTTACAACCTCCGCTAATGCACCTGAATGCATACGCTCCACCTGTGTTTCACGTGAGTCAACTTGATGACATCACTGTTCTGCAAGCGTTGTGAGTAGTTGAAAATGGCAAGTGGAGAAATGGGCAGACAGGCATAAAACGATTACTTAAGCGATTGGGGTGTTCAGTGCCAACAATATGTTTCCCAACTCCGTATGATTCAAACACTCGAGATGCATCACAACCCTCGTATCCATTTAACAGCGGGCCAGTGGTGGCTCAGCAGTTAAGGCTCTGGGTTACTGACCGAAAGGTTGGGGGTTCAAGCCCTTGAGCAAGGGCCTTGACCCTATCTGTTCCAGGGGCGCCGTTTCACGGCTGACCCTGCGCTCTGACCCCAGCTTAGATGGGATATGCAAAAACAACTGCATTTCATTGGCCCTGTACCTGTACTCTGCACAATGACAATAAAGTTGAATCTTAATCTTAACAGCAAAGTTCCTTCTATAGTGATGCACAGCTTCCGGATATTGAATATATGTGCAGTATATTTTGAAATGCATTTGATGACATTTATGACATGTAGCATCGTCATAAAACTAAATGAGAGAAAAGTGTTTTTTAGTTAAAGACCCAGTGAAAATGAACCACGGTTGCACAACAGTAATACTGTAGTTTCCATATAGTAACCATGATTATACTATATTTATATTTACATTTATGCATTTGGCAGATGCTTTTATCCAAAGCGACTTACAGTGCCCTTATTACAGGGACAATCCCCCCGGAGCAACCTGGAGTTAAGTGCTCTTGCTCAAGGACACAATGGTGGTGGCTGTGGGGTCGAACCAGCAACCTCCTGATTACCAGTTATGTGCTTCAGCCCACTACGCCGCCACCACTTCTATATATTATACTTTTTATTTACTACAAATACCACAGTTAAACTACGGTTACTGTAAAACAATAATTTTTATTCAGGGCAAACCGGTTGAAGTGTTTCTTACCAAACAGAATATTTTTACTTGATTTGGCAGTAATATATATTTTCTTTCAGTATACTGCAAATACCAGGGCTGGACTGGTAATCTGGCACACCGGGCATTTTCCCGATGGGCCAACGCAGTTTGGGGACGATCAGGGGTAAATTGGCCATCGGGACAACCGAGCGGGCCGGTGGGTTGGCCGTGAACCGGGCCGCGATAAGCTAAAATGAGACGCCGCGTTATGCAGAACGGACCACAAAACAGCCCCCACATAGGCTAACCATCATCAATATTTTTCCTTTTCAAGAACTTCAAATTTGATCGTTTTCCACGGCACACCTGACAATCACACTATTGTGGTTGGGAAACACTGCTCCAACTCCAAGCATCAGCAATAGTTAAAGCGACGCTTGCCTTTAAACAGCATGTAGGATTCGCTAAGTGATGCTGTCCAACCGATAAAATCAGCCTGAGTGGCTGTGAAATTGTTTTTGTCATCAGAATGATTGATCTTTCATGATCCATCTCCATCTCCTGAGGTCTGAAATTCACAAATCTAATCAAGTCCAGTTCAACAGCCCGAGCGTCTCACAAATAGAACAATTAACACCGTTTCTAGCCCCTGTGCTGATCTGAGCACTGATGCAACAACACACATTTTTAACACTCATTTCAATGAGGCTTTTTGGATTTGAGTGAGATATCCATGTGGGCAACGTAATCCTGTTGTGTCTGCATGGCTTAATCCTGGTCTGTTTTTTGGGGTGGTTCTCTTGAAGCAAGAAACTGTGCTTGCAACACTGACAACAGCACAATAGGCGTGTACATGCGTGAGCCATGCGAGGACCGTGTAATCAGAGGCTATGACACAATAACCTGTTTTTTGTGGGGATTTACGAGAACAGCTTTGTTGCCGTGTGTGTGCGGAGACATCTGGATAAAGCGGCTTCATATGCTAGAACAACATTCAGAAAGAAACACATCTACAGCGGCAGAGAAAAAAATGAAAATAGGCTTAAATGAACGGATTTTGAATGCACAAATATGTCTTTGTTAATGCCCGCTTTGCTTTTAAGATTACACAGAAGCCAATCCTTATCCAGTAAAGATTAGGCCGAGCTCTGCAACAATGTATGGTTTATGTTGAACGGTTAAAATGATCATTTGAGCAACGCTAATGTTGTTCAACGGCGGACAATTCCTCGCATTAAGCCAACAAAATATCAAATATCAGGAGCAAAATCGTGATGTATGCTCATGTTTTTGTGATGCAGTTTTACCAAGAGACAGGCTCAAATATGATGCTAATATCTAAGGAAAAATGCAAAATAATCCAACTAGCAAAGACAAAAAATTTTTTTTTTAATTAAAGCGAATGCAAAAAATACAGAGCCATTCGCAGGTGTGGCAGAAAGTTCATTTTGGACCCTTTCGGTTATATTTTCACCTATAAATATGCATGCATTTGTTTAATGTCAACACTGATATTATGACTAACCAGAATGGTTAAAGTCCAACGTATGCACGGCTAAAAAAAAGTCACTTGAGTCACACTGAGACTGCAAACAAAGAAGCCATTTTTCACTCCCTCCAAAATGGCAAAACGTTTCACACGCCGTCAGAGCAAATCAAAGCACTCAATCCCTATTTATGACCTTTACAGACTTCAGTTGTTGTATTCAGGGTGTTTAATGCATCTTAACAACTCTTTCATGACCAACACATTTCGTTTTCCTCGGACCAGACATGTGTGTGTTCCTTTTACTGTATATTCAGTGTGAGTTTTGTTTTAATCATTGAAGGGCTGAAGGTAACGGGGTCACCACAAGGCCTTCTCCCTCTCAGTCTGTCTCCATAGCGACACAACCTTCGCCCGGTTTCCTCATTTTGAGCAGTGACGCAAGATGATGCAGGCATGGATTGCTGCAGCACATGTCAAAATCTGTGCGTGGTCACGAGTTAAAATCCAATGCAATGCAGGGAATTCACATTGCGCTTTCTATGTCTGACAATTGGGCATCAATCATATCATTAAGCAAGCAACTGAAACAAAAGCATACAACCCAACTTTATAATAGAGATGGGCACTTTTCCATGGCACGTTACGGTTCGACTCGCTTTACTTTTCTGAGCTTGCTTAGAATAGTGCCCCCTCAACGTGGGCGGGATTATAGGCTGATCGTCATAGTTGCGTCGACTCTACTGCCGTGACATCATCTTAAACATGACACAAAACAATAAACAATAACACGACCGCTAGCTGTTAGCTGCTAGCTCATTGTGCTGCATAAAGCAGTTGTTGCATGGCGATTTTACACACGTGTAACATTTAAATTGACCCGGTTGTTTTAGAAGCTTTCCAGTAGCTGGTCAACTAAATAAAGTGAAGAGAGTAGAGTATAGAGTTAACGTAACAAAACGTACCATCCTCCATCGTGGATCAACGCTAGTCCAGGGCGCTCTCCGTCCCATTGCTCGCATTGGTCGAACCACTTCCACTTTTCCTTGATGGTTCTGTGGTCATATACGTTTTTGTAACTTTTCCCTTCACTGTTGGGAGGTCCGGTGGTAGCCGTGTGCGGCCAACAGCGGAGACACTTCCTGAGAGACTTTTTCGGTTCGCTCATCGCTAACGAGTGGACCGTCTGCACCTCGTTTATTGACCACGGCATGGTTTTGCGCACAGCCATTTCTTTTTACAATTTGAAAGTTGCGTGAACACATGATACTGCTATCGCTCTTGCTAACTTTAAAACTAGCGGGTTGATGTCCAGTGTCGAAAATCCAGTGACGCAGGTAGTGACGATTCTCCCTGACCAATCAGTGATCTGCAGGATTTTGACGTCACATTTAGTATCGGCTCGGCTCGCTTGGAACCTCGGCCGAGGTGGTACTACAAAAAGTACCAGGTACCAGGTGCTATCCACAGTGGAAAAGCGAGCAGAGTCGAGTCAAGTCGAGTTGTACTGTGCAGTGGAAAAGCCCCATAAGGAGGCAAACATAAAAACAAGACACAGCAACTCTCTAGTTTTGCAGGCGCATGAGTGCAATTGTGATTTTAGCTCGAATTGGGGAAAATAGGCCACAGTCTGTCTATGTCTGGCCAGTTGCTGGTGGCAAAGGATCGTGTCATGACTACTTCCTCCACGACAATCATTTTAGCTGAAGCACAAGCATCACTCCACATCGAACTTCTAGGGATGCACCAGTATAGACATTTTGGCTAATATTGATACCCAATAACCGATATGATGGCCGATATAAATCTGGTTTTTCATCACTCTAATTTTGACCCGGCTCTGAAATTCCCATGGCTGTCTGGCGGGATCCCCAGGATACTCACTGTGATGACAGCCTTGCTGAGGCAGAGGGAACCACGGCAGCCATATTCCCGCTCATCCTGGGATTTGTAGTAGCTCAAGGTGTTGTTCTTCAGGACGACCCAGCGGTCCTGCCAGCCGTGAATGTAGTTTGTCCACTGTAGAGGGAACATGAATGATTAAACACCACTGTTACAAGGAAACAATGGCTGTAACCCACAATGAACAAACCGAAACAAAGCCATATTGTTTATTGATGACTACGATCCACAGTATTTCTAATTAATGCATACAGAGGAATACAATATCTAATTGCCAATAAACTCTCTCTATGGGTCAGGGGTGATTGCAGGTGTATTTAATCAGTAAGCTCGAATGGAATATGCTCCTCATCACAAAAACAGATGATCAGCTGTTTGGAGTCATGGAGAGGTTTTCTCTTGTAATCCCATCAGCAAGACGAGGAGATGAACTCTAGTAACCGCGACTAACCCCATCAGCCCCTCACGTATACTTTAACGTATAAAGAACAACACGTACGCAGAAATACGTTGTGTATTAATCAAAAATGGTAATTAAGCAGTTTTGGGTAGCATAAGCTTGGGGCTTGTTGTCTAAAAAGCAGCATATGGTCATCATCCACCATGAAATGAAATAAAATCATTACAGTACTCAAAGCAGTGTTGTACTGCCTTGAATTTAGGATTTAAAATAGGATCATAAATAATTGTGTACAGAGAGTAATGGGCATATAATGAGTGTCACCATTGAGAATTATGAGGAAAAACTCATTGGGTGCATTACGGTAATGAGAAAAGGGGGAGGGGACATGTATGGAAAGCCAAATTATATTTTAATGTTCCCAGCGTCACTCGTCATAACTGCAATTTACTAGCCAGAATTCTTATTAAAGAGCTCTCTAATTGAATTTTTACTACTAATAATAAGAATAATAATAATAGTAAGAATTCCAATTAGAGCGCTCCGTAATTCTATTATTAATAGTAATAATTCCAGTTAGAGAGCTCTGTAATTCCATTTTACTAGTAATAATTCCAATTAGAGCACTCTGCAATTCCATTTTACTAGTAATAATTCCAGTTAGAGAGCTCTGCAATTCCATTTTACTAGTAATAATTCCAATTAGAGCGGTCTGTAATTCCATTTTACTAGTAATAATTCCAATTAGAGAGCTCTGCAATTCCATTTTACTAGTAATAATTCCAATGAGAGCGCTCTGCAATTCCATTTTACTAGTAATAATTCCAATGAGAGCACTCTGCAATTCCATTTTACTAGTAATAATTCCAATTAGAGCGCTCTGCAATTCCATTTTACTAGTAATAATTCCAATTAGAGCGGTCTGTAATTCCATTTTACTAGTAATAATTCCAATTAGAGCACTCTGCAATTCCATTTTACTAGTAATAATTCCAATTAGAGCGCTCTGCAATTCCATTTTACTAGTAATAATTCCAATTAGAGCGGTCTGCAATTCCATTTTACTAGTAATAATTCCAATTAGAGCGCTCTGTAATTCCATTTTACTAGTAATAATTCCAATTAGAGCGCTCTGTAATTCCATTTTACTAGTAATAATTCCAATTAGAGTGCTCTGTAATTCCATTTTACTAGTAATAATTCCAATTAGAGCGCTCTGCAATTCCATTTTACTAGTAATAATTTCAATTAGAGCGCTCTGTAATTCCATTTTACTAGTAATAATTCCAATTAGAGCGCTCTGCAATTCCATTTTACTAGTAATAATTCCAATTAGAGCGGTCTGTAATTCCATTTTACTAGTAATAATTCCAATTAGAGCGGTCTGTAATTCCATTTTACTAGTAAGAAATTAAATGAGAGCTTTCTAATTTCATTTTTACTAGTATAAATCGCATTAAAGATGTATAATTGCAGAGCTCTTTAATTGCAATTCTTACTTGTAAAAATTAATTGTAGAGCTCTCTAATTAAATTTAGATTAGTAAGATTACAAACTAGAGAGCTCTCGATTTGAACGTTTACTTGTTGTAAGTTTACATTGACTCATTGGCTTTCTAATTGTATTTTTACTAGTAAAAAAATCTAAATAAAGGTATGTTTAATTGCAGAGCTCTACTTGCAATATTACTAGTACAACTACGAGTAAGGCAAGATGCATTAGAAGCTAAATTGGCTTGCCATACACATGTGATTAACTGTCATGTAAATAATGTCGCAATGCAAAAAATACATGTTCGCAAAAGTATACATTATAGAAGTATTATTTCGCATTGAAATTTTGGCCATGTCCTTGACATGTTTCGTGAGATTCACGTTTGTTTACATGCGATCAGTTGTAAACACACACATAAACACAAGCTATCCCGGTTCAGAAGCTCTTTTCTTGTACTGAACCCACCTTACTGAGCACACCGCTGAATTCCACCACCCCTTGTGGTCCGAGTGCCGGTTCGGCGTCCAGGTCCTCGTCGGAACCGGAGGAGTTCCAGCTCTGGCTGTCCGGTAGCAGTCTGCCGTTCGGAAGCGGACTGGAATTCATATCGAATCCAACGAACGAACGCTGGACTGAGCCGGGGAGCAAAATAACGTCTACAATTGAACAACGTATTATAAGCGGTGAATATCCGTTAGAGGGCCTCGCATCGATTCCAGTGTGGTTTATCCCGAGAGTCCCGAAAATAAGCGATAAATGTGGAAGTAGATCGTCCGTGTGTTCGTTTCATGAGCGCATGTGAGGCTGCGCGAGACGAGCGCGAGACACCCGCCCCCTCGCTCTCCAATAACGTCCAGCAACCGCCTTCTAAATCGAAATGAGCTGTCGCGAGCGATTTTACACAATCACACCGCGAAATGCTCGATGAAAAGCGTTTTAAATTAAACACATTCGTCCTTCGTTTTCCCCACAGCGACTTGCTTTAATGGAAACGTCACCTTCTCCCTCTCGCGCTTACCTCCAGCTCAAGGGGCGCTGGCCAGCGGGTGACGTCACCAAAGCCTCTTTTTCCTTATTTGGAAACCTTCGCCCCGCCCTCTCTAGGGACCGACTGACAGATTGGTAGAGTTGAGAATCGCTAACTTTATAGAGCATTTGGTGCTCTAACTTGTCAATAATTGATGTAGGAATTTATTATTTATCATTGTTAAAGTGCTAAATAATTACTGTAAATAAATATTGTATGGACACACACATGTTTTGTGTCAAAGCATTTCTGCCTGTTTTACAATTTCCAATATTGGACATTTTGTTAATTTAACCTATTCCCAGCCAAATAATAATAATAATAACAATAATTATTATTATTATTATAATTACCGATTTTTAATGAACATTTTTTAATGAACTCGCTGCCAGTATGCTTGGGTGTTTGTGGTTGCCATGGCTTTGTTGTTGCCAGGATGCTGTGAGATGTTGTTACCATGTTGCTTTGTGGTTGCTAAGGTGGTTTCAGTGGTTGTGACTCTGTTGCCATGAGATTGCAATGTTGTTCTAGCAGATTGATAGGGCATTGTGAGGTGTTTACAAATGTTTCCTGTATCGCTATTACTGAGTATAAGCAACAACAATAGTGATACTTGCCTTAGCAACCAACACTAATAAAGAAATAATGCAGTTTTGATTTGACACTTCTCTGCATTGTTTTAAGACCTTTGAAAGGGGTCATCACATGCCTTTTTTTTATTATAATTTTTTTTTAAATGTTCATTGAGTTTCACTTATAATATTATTAGTTTTTTGCACACACACACAAAGACAAAGATCCCCCATTTAGCCTTAACAGACTGTAGGGGCAAGTGCTGTTAGCGAGCACCTGTGAAGGCCGGAACGGTACACGAGGGGGTGGGTGGCCAGCACCACGCCCGACCGCCTTTGTCTCCCCAGTGGCGATGTCTTACACACCGCACCAGGTACTCATTGTAGGCTGAGTCGACCTAGGGGAGGCCCGGGACCGGTTCAGATAAACGTCACTGGTGTTGGCCATGAGCGGGAATCACACTCAGGTCGCAAGGTTCGTAGCTCAGCGCGCTAACCGCCACACAAACACACACACACACACACACACACACACACACACACACACTCTCACTCACTCACTCACTCACACACACACACACACACACACACACACACACACACACACACACACACACACACACACACACACACACTCACACACACACACACACACACACTCTCACTCACTCACTCACACACACTCACACACACACACACACACACATACACACACACACACTCACATGTATGCCTTTGAAATGCAAAATGTAGGGGCAAATAAACCCCCATTATGAATGCCCTCTTTACATCTGATATTTTTCCCTACACAATATTGGGCAGGTGGTTTTATGTAGAGCACTTTGAATCAGTTACTTATGAGGCTTCATTGTTGATTAACTGCCTTAGAAGGCAGCTGCTTATGTAGGCTGTAGGCAGCAAGGAAGCTCACTAGGTTTTGGAACAGAGCCGTTGTTGTTGTTATGCTGAAATCCATGATAACCAAATTAACTAATCAAATCCTGATGCTAGGCCAAACTACTCATTCAGTTCTGCAGAATTGAGAAGTGTATGTAATTCCCAGTCGTGCATGGCTTTCCGAGGAATGCTGTTAATCTGGGGCGTTTGATGGGGGAAGAGGAGGAGGAGTTCTGCTGGACTAATAGAGGTCTTGATGGAAGTCTTGTGGTCTCCTTCACGGGTCTTATGACCGAGCCAGAATCCCATGATACAGCCGTGAGATCCAAACAGCCATGTCTGACAACTGAAAAGCTTTTCACAGTAAATGGAAGTGTTTTTTCCTGAAATTCCCTTGGGTACCTATCCCAGAATAAAAGGTTGGTATCAGTTCAGTTTTAGTTGAGGCAAATCAGGGGGGGTCTGGTTAGCTCAGCGAGTATTGACGCTGACTAGCACACCTGGAGTCATGAGTTTGACTCCAGCCAGGCTTCCTAAGCAACCAAATTAGGCCGGTTACTAGGGAGGGTAGAGTCACATGGGGTAACCTCCTCGTGGTCACTATAATGTGGTTCTCGCTTTCGGTGGGCGGGTGGTGAGTTGTGCGCGGAGAATAGCGTGAAGCCTCCACACGCGCTACGTCTCCATGGTAACACGCTCAACAAGCCACGTGATAAGATGCGTGGATTGACGGTCTCAGACGTGGGGGCAACTGAGGTTCGTCCTCCGCCACCCGGATTGAGGCGAGTCACTTCGCCACCACAAGGACTCAGGGTGCGTTCACATACAACGCGACGAAAATGTTCGTCTCGCATTGCTCGCGCGAGTTTGACCGCTGCATTATAAATGTGCGATTAAACTATTAGTATTCCCACTTCCCTTCCGGAAAAGGACAGGAGGAGGGGCTTCTACGATGTGGTTCATAGTAAAGTACAACCAATAGCTGGAATCAAGTAGACGCGCATATTTACCGAACTTACGCGGTAGTCCAACTTCCTCGCTCACTTTCCTCCAAGCGACGTCTTTATTCGTCCGGTCTCTGTACATGTATGACGTTGTGTCACGCAATTCCGGGTGCCCACACACCGCTACAACAAATTTCCCATCCGGACAATCTCAATGCTGATAGGCTTTCGCGACAACGCGGCATGCTAATTTCTCGCTCGAGTTGAAACTCGAATGTGCGAATGAAGCGATTTTGCGTGTCCGAGTCGTGCCGTTCACATTATTCACGCCAATTGGCGTCTATTCGCATCTTCGCATTGACTTTGTGTGTAATCGCGACGCGCGAAACGCTTGCTTCGCATTGTATGTGAACGCACCATTTTAAATTGTATTTTAAATACTTAAAGTCATCTTAAAGCCCCCCTTGAAATTTTGCTGAGGCCCCTTGGGCCCCCGGCCCACTGAATTAGGACAAAATAACACCTGAACTTTCCAGAAGGACTTGAAGGCAGCAAAAAGTAGCTACTTTAGTAAGCGCGTCACATTTTTAGTAATCTAAGTGATGATGTTGTGAAATCATAATGCTGAAATTCGAGGTTTCATGAACCTTTAACAGCTATTCAGGTTTCTGTCATTGCAAAGTCAGAGTTAAGCCAGTGGTTATGGGAACATACGTGGGAGTGTGTGTTTGTGTTGTAAGAACTGTTGCTGTAATCATGAGTTCCCGTCTTTGCCAACGCTGTCTGACTCATGTTCACATGTCTCCAATAATCCTGTGAGTAGCACAGAGGGAGATACAGAGATGAAATGTGATATGATGTGTGTAGACTTTCCATCACAAAGCTGGAAACCAAAACTTTGATTCTGTGACTATGTGAGCCATTTTAGTCCTGTATCGCTACAGGGAATCTCTAAGATGATTACTGTACAATATAAAGCATACTTTTCTTGATCCACAAGGTAAGTATATCAAGTAAATATCGTTTAATAATGTAAACAGGCGAGTATTGACGCTGACTATCGCACTTGGAGTCGTGAGTTTGAATCCAGGGCGTGCTGAGTGACTCCAGCCAGGTCTCCTAAGCAACCAAATTGGCCCGGTTGCTAGGGAGGGTAGAGTCACATTGGGTAACCTCCTCACGGTTGCTATAATGTGACTTTCGTTGGGGTGCGTTGTGAGTTGTGCAGGGCTGGAATGGGAAGAGTAATCGGCCCGGGATGGATTGTACATAGCAACTGGCCCAAAAGTTGTTGTTTGGGGAGGGGTTGGGGGGGGAGTGTGCTGGGAGGGGTTTGGGGGTTTGAGTCAAGTGTTGTTGAGTTAGGGTTGGTGTTTTCTGTCCTTTTCTGCATATCGAGGCGGCGTTTTGTGGTCCGTTCTGCATAACGGCTCATTTCAGCTTCACGCGGCTCATTCGACCGACCCACCGGACCCCTCGGTTCTCCCGATGGCCAGTCCACCCCTGATCGGCCCCAAAGTGCGTCGGCCCACTGGAAGAATGCCCGGTATGCCAGTGTGGCAGGGTGGAGGGCGGCGCCGGGTCGTGATCCTACACACCCGGTCCCGTATTAGGCTAATCAAGCCTCCCGAGAGGGATAAAGGTTGACTGCAGAGGATCGTGCGGGAGAGAGAGATCGTTTACGGACATGTCTGTCATCTGTACTTGTCACAATGCATTGTTTGTGATATGCAAGTGTAACCTTCATGGCAAAACCAATAATGTGATATGGTGGTCTACTCTATCACAGATAGTGTTCTCTCTGTACTGTTAGCAGAGCTAAATGGAGTTAAGTGACCTGAATATCTTGCTCACAGTCACAAGGGAATGAAGCTTATGGGCACAACTGCCATGAATGAAGAATAACACCTCCTAACACAAATCACAACCATTGACTATAGAGGTTTGCCAGTCATTTGCAAAAAAAGAATAGTCTATAGATACAGTATGTCTTGGGTCCCTTCTTCAATATATTTGAGAAATATAAGCATGTTATAAGAAGGAGTCGTTCTCTACTTCCTCCACATTGTGATGGCACACTGTAGTAAACATTTGCATCTGACCGCCTCCACAACATCACACCAATGCCTGCTTAACCGCGTTACTTCTGTAGCGCC
>NC_068310.1:39200710-39205710 GCF_025860055.1 Xyrauchen texanus | reverse complement strand
TGTGTGTGATTCTATCAGATCTGTTGTGTGTGATTCTATTAGATCTGTTCTGTGTGATTCTATTAGATCTGTTGTGTGTGATTCTATTAGATCTGTTGTGTGTGATTCTATTAGATCTGTTGTGTGTGATTCTATTAGATCTGTTCTGTGTGATTCTATTAGATCTGTTGTGTGTGATTCTATTAGATCTGTTGTGTGTGATTCTATTAGATCTGTTCTGTGTGATTCTGTTAGATCTGTTGTGTGTGATTCTATTAGATCTGTTGTGTGTGATTCTATTAGATCTGTTGTGTGTGATTCTATTAGATCTGTTCTGTGTGATTCTATTAGATCTGTTGTGTGTGATTCTATTAGATCTGTTGTGTGTGATTCTATTAGATCTGTTGTGTGTGATTCTATCAGATCTGTTCTGTGTGATTCTATTAGATCTGTTGTGTGTGATTCTATTAGATCTGTTGTGTGTGATTCTATTAGATCTGTTGTGTGTGATTCTATTAGATCTGTTGTGTGTGATTCTATTAGATCTGTTGTGTGTGATTCTATTAGATCTGTTGTGTGTGATTCTATTAGATCTGTTCTGTGTGATTCTATTAGATCTGTTCTGTGTGATTCTATTAGATCTGTTGTGTGTGATTCTATTAGATCTGTTGTGTGTGATTCTATTAGATCTGTTGTGTGTGATTCTATTAGATCTGTTCTGTGTGATTCTATTAGATCTGTTGTGTGTGATTCTATTAGATCTGTTGTGTGTGATTCTATTAGATCTGTTGTGTGTGATTCTATTAGATCTGTTGTGTGTGATTCTATTAGATCTGTTGTGTGTGATTCTATTAGATCTGTTCTGTGTGATTCTATTAGATCTGTTGTGTGTGATTCTATTAGATCTGTTGTGTGTGATTCTATTAGATCTGTTGTGTGTGATTCTATTAGATCTGTTGTGTGTGATTCTATTAGATCTGTTGTGTGTGATTCTATTAGATCTGTTCTGTGTGATTCTATTAGATCTGTTGTGTGTGATTCTATTAGATCTGTTGTGTGTGATTCTATTAGATCTGTTGTGTGTGATTCTATTAGATCTGTTGTGTGTGATTCTATTAGATCTGTTGTGTGTGATTCTATTAGATCTGTTGTGTGTGATTCTATTAGATCTGTTGTGTGTGATTCTATTAGATCTGTTGTGTGTGATTCTATTAGATCTGTTCTGTGTGATTCTATTAGATCTGTTGTGTGTGATTCTATTAGATCTGTTGTGTGTGATTCTATTAGATCTGTTGTGTGTGATTCTATTAGATCTGTTCTGTGTGATTCTATTAGATCTGTTGTGTGTGATTCTATTAGATCTGTTGTGTGTGATTCTATTAGATCTGTTGTGTGTGATTCTATTAGATCTGTTGTGTGTGATTCTATTAGATCTGTTGTGTGTGATTCTATTAGATCTGTTCTGTGTGATTCTATTAGATCTGTTGTGTGTGATTCTATTAGATCTGTTGTGTGTGATTCTATTAGATCTGTTGTGTGTGATTCTATTAGATCTGTTCTGTGTGATTCTATTAGATCTGTTGTGTGTGATTCTATTAGATCTGTTCTGTGTGATTCTATTAGATCTGTTGTGTGTGATTCTATTAGATCTGTTGTGTGTGATTCTATTAGATCTGTTGTGTGTGATTCTATTAGATCTGTTGTGTGTGATTCTATTAGATCTGTTCTGTGTGATTCTATTAGATCTGTTGTGTGTGATTCTATTAGATCTGTTGTGTGTGATTCTATTAGATCTGTTGTGTGTGATTCTATTAGATCTGTTGTGTGTGATTCTATCAGATCTGTTGTGTGTGATTCTATCAGATCTGTTGTGTGTGATTCTATTAGATCTGTTGTGTGTGATTCTATTAGATCTGTTGTGTGTGATTCTATTAGATCTGTTGTGTGTGATTCTATTAGATCTGTTGTGTGTGATTCTATTAGATCTGTTGTGTGTGATTCTATTAGATCTGTTGTGTGTGATTCTATTAGATCTGTTGTGTGTGATTCTATTAGATCTGTTGTGTGTGATTCTATTAGATCTGTTGTGTGTGATTCTATTAGATCTGTTGTGTGTGATTCTATTAGATCTGTTGTGTGTGATTCTATTAGATCTGTTGTGTGTGATTCTATTAGATCTGTTGTGTGTGATTCTATTAGATCTGTTGTGTGTGATTCTATTAGATCTGTTGTGTGTGATTCTATTAGATCTGTTGTGTGTGATTCTATTAGATCTGTTGTGTGTGATTCTATCAGATCTGTTGTGTGTCATTCTATTAGATCTGTTGTGTGTGATTCTGTTAGATCTGTTGTGTGTGATTCTGTTAGATCTGTTGTGTGTGATTCTGTTAGATCTGTTGTGTGTGATTCTATTAGATCTGTTGTGTGTGATTCTATTAGATCTGTTGTGTGTGATTCTATTAGATCTGTTGTGTGTGATTCTATTAGATCTGTTCTGTGTGATTCTATCAGATCTGTTGTGTGTGATTCTATTAGATCTGTTGTGTGTGATTCTATTAGATCTGTTGTGTGTGATTCTATTAGATCTGTTGTGTGTGATTCTATTAGATCTGTTGTGTGTGATTCTATTAGATCTGTTCTGTGTGATTCTATCAGATCTGTTCTGTGTGATTCTATTAGATCTGTTGTGTGTGATTCTATTAGATCTGTTGTGTGTGATTCTATTAGATCTGTTGTGTGTCATTCTATTAGATCTGTTGTGTGTGATTCTGTTAGATCTGTTGTGTGTGATTCTGTTAGATCTGTTGTGTGTGATTCTATTAGATCTGTTGTGTGTGATTCTATTAGATCTGTTGTGTGTGATTCTATTAGATCTGTTGTGTGTGATTCTATTAGATCTGTTGTGTGTGATTCTATTAGATCTGTTGTGTGTGATTCTATTAGATCTGTTCTGTGTGATTCTATTAGATCTGTTGTGTGTGATTCTATTAGATCTGTTCTGTGTGATTCTATTAGATCTGTTGTGTGTGATTCTATTAGATCTGTTGTGTGTGATTCTATTAGATCTGTTGTGTGTGATTCTATTAGATCTGTTGTGTGTGATTCTATTAGATCTGTTGTGTGTGATTCTATTAGATCTGTTGTGTGTGATTCTATTAGATCTGTTGTGTGTGATTCTATTAGATCTGTTGTGTGTGATTCTATTAGATCTGTTGTGTGTGATTCTATTAGATCTGTTGTGTGTGATTCTATTAGATCTGTTGTGTGTGATTCTATTAGATCTGTTCTGTGTGATTCTATTAGATCTGTTGTGTGTGATTCTATTAGATCTGTTGTGTGTGATTCTATTAGATCTGTTGTGTGTGATTCTATTAGATCTGTTGTGTGTGATTCTATTAGATCTGTTCTGTGTGATTCTATTAGATCTGTTGTGTGTGATTCTATTAGATCTGTTGTGTGTGATTCTATTAGATCTGTTCTGTGTGATTCTATTAGATCTGTTGTGTGTGATTCTATTAGATCTGTTGTGTGTGATTCTATTAGATCTGTTCTGTGTGATTCTATTAGATCTGTTGTGTGTGATTCTATTAGATCTGTTCTGTGTGATTCTATTAGATCTGTTCTGTGTGATTCTATTAGATCTGTTGTGTGTGATTCTATTAGATCTGTTCTGTGTGATTCTATTAGATCTGTTGTGTGTGATTCTATTAGATCTGTTGTGTGTGATTCTATTAGATCTGTTGTGTGTGATTCTATTAGATCTGTTCTGTGTGATTCTATTAGATCTGTTGTGTGTGATTCTATTAGAGCTGTTCTGTGTGATTCTATTAGATCTGTTCTGTGTGATTCTATTAGATCTGTTGTGTGTGATTCTATTAGATCTGTTGTGTGTGATTCTATTAGATCTGTTGTGTGTGATTCTATTAGATCTGTTGTGTGTGATTCTATTAGATCTGTTCTGTGTGATTCTATTAGATCTGTTGTGTGTGATTCTATTAGATCTGTTGTGTGTGATTCTATTAGATCTGTTCTGTGTGATTCTATTAGATCTGTTGTGTGTGATTCTATTAGATCTGTTCTGTGTGATTCTATTAGATCTGTTCTGTGTGATTCTATTAGATCTGTTCTGTGTGATTCTATTAGATCTGTTGTGTGTGATTCTATCAGATCTGTTGTGTGTGATTCTATTAGATCTGTTGTGTGTGATTCTATTAGATCTGTTGTGTGTGATTCTATTAGATCTGTTCTGTGTGATTCTATTAGATCTGTTGTGTGTGATTCTATTAGATCTGTTCTGTGTGATTCTATTAGATCTGTTGTGTGTGATTCTATTAGATCTGTTGTGTGTGATTCTATTAGATCTGTTGTGTGTGATTCTATTAGATCTGTTGTGTGTGATTCTATTAGATCTGTTGTGTGTGATTCTATTAGATCTGTTGTGTGTGATTCTATTAGATCTGTTGTGTGTGATTCTATTAGATCTGTTGTGTGTGATTCTATTAGATCTGTACTGTGTGATTCTATCAGATCTGTTGTGTGTGATTCTATTAGATCTGTTGTGTGTGATTCTATTAGATCTGTTGTGTGTGATTCTATTAGATCTGTTCTGTGTGATTCTATTAGATCTGTTCTGTGTGATTCTATTAGATCTGTTCTGTGTGATTCTATTAGATCTGTTCTGTGTGATTCTATTAGATCTGTTCTGTGTGATTCTATTAGATCTGTTCTGTGTGATTCTATTAGATCTGTTGTGTGTGATTCTATTAGATCTGTTCTGTGTGATTCTATTAGATCTGTTCTGTGTGATTCTATTAGATCTGTTGTGTGTGATTCTATTAGATCTGTTGTGTGTGATTCTATTAGATCTGTACTGTGTGATTCTATTAGATCTGTACTGTGTGATTCTATTAGATCTGTACTGTGTGATTCTATTAGATCTGTTGTGTGTGATTCTATTAGATCTGTTGTGTGTGATTCTATTAGATCTGTTGTGTGTGATTCTATTAGATCTGTTGTGTGTG
>NC_068310.1:39193210-39195710 GCF_025860055.1 Xyrauchen texanus | reverse complement strand
GTGCTGCAACCTTCTGTGAATGTGTTCCTCTCATTCCCCCCTTCCGTGCTCATAGTGGGGGTCAATGCAGGAAACGGTGTCGCATTGATTACATCAGCCCTCTGATGATGTCATAGTTACGTTGGGAACAGCCTTTATTTGGTCTAAGAGGAAATGATGTCATGGTCGGGCGATTGTCTTTGGTCTGTGTTATGACAGAACACTGCCGCAGCGGATCAGACGGGTCGCATTGAGGGAAAGTTCAGTTTTAATTGATATCTTGTGCTGTTGATAGTCAGTATTTAATCGTAAGTTAATTAGCGTGCACACTGCGTAGGGTGTGTCGTGTGTGTATGAGACAGAAAGTAGCTGTTCTCCCTCTGTGAATAATGACGGGTTCTGTGACAGCACCAGCCGTCCGTGAAAGCCCAACTGTTAGCAAATTATTTGTTTTGCTTCGGCTGAATACAGACAGACGAGGGACTTGCTGAATTCTCAAGGATGAGGCCTTATGTGCAAAAACAACTGGAAGCCCGTCTTGAAGTATTATTTAAAAAAAAAAAAAAATCTTTCGATTTTCTCCCCAATGTGTAACGCCCAATTCCCAATGCACTCTAAGTCCTTGTGGTGGCGTAGTGACTCGCCTCAATCTGGGTGTTGGAGTGTCTGAGACCGTCAATCCGCTCATCTTGTCACGTGGCTTGTTGAGCGCGTTACCGTGGAGACATAGTGCGTGTGGAGGCTTCACGCTATTCTCCGCGGCATTCACACACAACTCACCACGCACCCCACAGAGAGCGAGAACCACATTATAGCGACCACGAGGAGGCTACCCCATGTGACTCTACCCTCCCTAGCAACCGGGCCAATTTGGTTGCTAAGGAGACCTTGCTGGAGTCACTCAGCACGCCCTGGATACGAACTCATGACTCCAAAGGAGTAGGTTTACATTGTAGGTTCATTAGAACTGACTCATTAGAGTCATTTGTTTAGGAATCGGACTACACTGGTCACGCTATGTTTTACATTGTAGGTTCATTAGAACTGACTCATTAGAGTCATTTGTTCAGGAATCGGACTACACTGGTCACGCTATGTTTTACATTGTAGGTTCATTAGAACTGACTCATTAGAGTCATTTGTTCAAGAATCGGACTACACTGGTCACGCTATGTTTTACATTGTAGGTTCATTAGAACTGACTCATTACAGTCATTTGTTCAGGAATCGGACTACACTGGTCACGCTATGTTTTACATTGTAGGTTCATTAGAACTGACTCATTAGAGTAATTTGTTTAGGAATCGGACTACACTGGTCACGCTATGTTTTACCTTGTAGGTTCATTAGAACTGACTCATTAGAGTCATTTGTTCAAGAATCGGACTACACTGGTCACGCTATGTTTTACCTTGTAGGTTCATTAGAACTGACTCATTAGAGTCATTTGTTCAAGAATCGGACTACACTGGTCACGCTATGTTTTACCTTGTAGGTTCATTAGAACTGACTCATTAGAGTAATTTGTTTAGGAATCGGACTACACTGGTCACGCTATGTTTTACCTTGTAGGTTCATTAGAACTGACTCATTAGAGTCATTTGTTCAAGAATCGGACTACACTGGTCACGCTATGTTTTACCTTGTAGGTTCATTAGAACTGACTCATTAGAGTCATTTGTTCAAGAATCGGACTACACTGGTCACGCTATGTTTTACATTGTAGGTTCATTAGAACTGACTCATTAGAGTAATTTGTTTAGGAATCGGACTACACTGGTCACGCTATGTTTTACCTTGTAGGTTCATTAGAACTGACTCATTAAAGTCATTTGTTCAAGAATCGGACTACACTGGTCACGCTATGTTTTACCTTGTAGGTTCATTAGAACTGACTCATTAGAGTCATTTGTTCAAGAATCGGACTACACTGGTCACGCTATGTTTTACCTTGTAGGTTCATTAGAACTGACTCATTAGAGTCATTTGTTCAAGAATCGGACTACACTGGTCACGCTATGTTTTACATTGTAGGTTCATTAGAACTGACTCATTAGAGTCATTTGTTTAGGAATCGGACTACACTGGTCACGCTATGTTTTACATTGTAGGTTCAATAGAACTGACTCATTAGAGTCATTTGTTTAGGAATCGGACTACACTGGTCACGCTATGTTTTACATTGTAGGTTCATTAGAACTGACTCATTAGAGTCATTTGTTCAGGAATCGGACTACACTGGTCACGCTATGTTTTACATTGTAGGTTCATTAGAACTGACTCATTAGAGTCATTTGTTCAGGAATCGGACTACACTGGTCACGCTATGTTTTACATTGTAGGTTCATTAGAACTGACTCATTAGAGTCATTTGTTCAGGAATCGGACTACACTGGTCACGCTATGTTTTACATTGTAGGTTCATTAGAACTGACTCATTAGAGTAATTTGTTCAGGAATCGGACTACACTGGTCACGCTATGTTTTACATTGTAGGTTCATTAGAACTGACTCATTAGAG
>NC_068310.1:39183210-39185710 GCF_025860055.1 Xyrauchen texanus | reverse complement strand
ACACACACACACACACACACACACACACACACACACACACACACACATTTGGTGGTCACACTGAGATAAGGACTTCTGTGAGCGACACACTCACTCACAGTCAGACAGACAGTCCATTTCTCTCTTCCAAGCACTTCTGCAGTGTCACAGTTGTTTTAACCCTCTTGGTACAGACCCAGAACTTAAGAGCTGAGCGAGACGAGAGAGACGGAGAGAGAGAGAGAGATAGAGTGTGTGTGTCATACAGGGAAACCACAACTTAGGGGCTGTTCACACAGTACAAGCTCTTGCGTTCCGTCTCTATGTGCACATGGTCAGAGGATCTTTGCGCCACGCCTCACTGGTTGCTTTTATATTTTAGCGTTTTGCGCCATGAGTGCAAACCAAAGTAGTTCAACTTTTGACAGTACAGTACAGTACAGCTCGTCAATGTCAGTTTTAAAACATTGGACCAATCAGATGACTCTGGGAGCATTGTATGTATCTCTTTGAATGTGTACACGTGCAACAATGTGTTCTTTAAAGTGCGTGTGTATGTTTGAAGACGAACAGGGTTTTTGACTTTGTCAACGATACTGAAGATGAGATAAAAATAAGGTGCATTATGACCATAATCAAACCGTTTTAATTCAAACATACTGTTTATATATCCACAACATAAACATAATATTACAGTTCACATCTGCACAGACAACAAAGTGAATCAACAGGTGAAGTTGAACCGAGTTACATGCTAACCTCACCGAGTATTGACGCTGACTAGCACACCTGGAGTCGTAAGTTCGAATCCAGGGCGTGCTGAGTGACTCCAGCCAGGTCTCCTAAGCAACCAAATTGGCCCGGTTGCTAGGGAGGGTAGAGTCAAATGGGGTAAGCAAATTGGCCGGTTGCTAGGGAGGGTAGAGTCACATGGGGTAACCAAACTGGCCCAGTTGCTAGGGAGGGTAGAGTCACATGGGGTAAGCAAATTGGCCGGTTGCTAGGGAGGGTAGAGTCACATGGGGTAACCAAATTGGCCTGGTTGCTAGGGAGGGAAGAGTCACATGGGGTAAGCAAATTGGCCGGTTGCTAGGGAGGGTAGAGTCACATGGGGTAACCAAATTGGCCCGGTTGCTAGGGAGGGTAGAGTCACATGGGGTAACCAAATTGGCCCAGTTGCTAGGGAGGGTAGAGTCACATGGGGTAAGCAAATTGGCCGGTTGCTAGGGAGGGTAGAGTCACATGGGGTAACCAAATTGGCCCGGTTGCTAGGGAGGGTAGAGTCACATGGGGTAACCAAATTGGCCTGGTTGCTAGGGAGGGTAGAGTCACATGGGGTAACCAAATTGGCCCAGTTGCTAGGGAGGGTAGAGTCACATGGGGTAACCAAATTGGCCCGGTTGCTAGGGAGGGTAGAGTCACATGGGGTAAGCAAATTGGCCGGTTGCTAGGGAGGGTAGAGTCACATGGGGTAACCAAATTGGCCCGGTTGCTAGGGAGGGTAGAGTCACATGGGGTAAACAAATTGGCCCGGTTGCTAGGGAGGGTAGAGTCACATGGGGTAACCAAATTGGCCCGGTTGCTAGGGAGGGTAGAGTCACATGGGGTAACCAAATTGGCCCGGTTGCTAGGGAGGGTAGAGTCACATGGGGTAACCAAATTGGCCCGGTTGCTAGGGAGGGTAGAGTCACATGGGGTAAGCAAATTGGCCGGTTGCTAGGGAGGGTAGAGTCACATGGGGTAACCAAATTGGCCCGGTTGCTAGGGAGGGTAGAGTCACATGGGGTAACCAAATTGGCCTGGTTGCTAGGGAGGGTAGAGTCACATGGGGTAACCAAATTGGCCCAGTTGCTAGGGAGGGTAGAGTCACATGGGGTAACCAAATTGGCCCGGTTGCTAGGGAGGGTAGAGTCACATGGGGTAAGCAAATTGGCCGGTTGCTAGGGAGGGTAGAGTCACATGGGCTAACCAAATTGGCCCGGTTGCTAGGGAGGGTAGAGTCACATGGGGTAAACAAATTGGCCCGGTTGCTAGGGAGGGTAGAGTCACATGGGGTAAGCAAATTGGCGGTTGCTAGGGAGGGTAGAGTAACATGGGGTAACCAAATTGGCCCGGTTGCTAGGGAGGGTAGAGTCACATGGGTTAAGCAAATTGGCCCGGTTTCTAGGGAGGGTAGAGTAACATGGGGTAACCAAATTGGCCCGGTTGCTAGGGAGGGTAGAGTCACATGGGGTAACCAAATTGGCTGGTTTCTAGGGAGGGTAGAGTCACATGGGGTAAGCAAATTGGCCCAGTTGCTAGGGAGGGTAGATTTACATGGGGTAACCTCCTCGTGGTTGTGATTAGTGGTTCTCTCAATGGGGCGTGTGGTGAGTTGTGTGTGGATTGTGGAGAGTAGCATGAGCCTCCACATGCTGTGAGTCTCCACGGTGTCATGCACAACGAGTCACATGATCAGATGCGCGGATTGACGGTCTCAGAAGCGGAGACAACAGAGACTCGTCCTCCGCCACCCGGATTG
>NC_068310.1:39178210-39180710 GCF_025860055.1 Xyrauchen texanus | reverse complement strand
CTGCTTTGTAACCCTCTGGAATATGTTGCCCTGTTACTTAAGACATTATCTTTGTCTGTTTTTACAAACCAGATGGTTTTTTGGTATTTAACAGCATGCAAATAGTGTTTTTCCAGCACAAATTTGGGGGAAGCAAGTTTATGCTTGAATTTCTGCATTAAAAAATGCATGCCCTCTAATGTGACTGGTTGGGCAGTTTCTTCATTTGATATGAGGTCTATAATTTAGGCTTCATAATTCAGTGTATGCATCAATAAATGGCATTGAGTTGATAAAGTATGCTCAATACTAATGCTGTTAAACCTATAAATAAACACACAATATTGTGCATACATAATACAATGGAAAAAAATAGACTATCCACACACACACTGTCGTAGCTTGCAAATCTTTAGTAAGATACTTGAGGTATGTCACTGTTAACATCGTCATTTCCCCCAAAAGTTTCACTAAAGCTTCATGTCAAACTATTTTATTGACATTTTTGGGCTGATTCACAAAACAGCCTCCGATGAGAGCATGTGATGACGAAGTCGCCGGTTCTCCGATACGCCGTAGCTTGGTCCTCGGCCACTCCTCCACCCTCTAATGCACGACTGCCAAGCCTCCCTGGACGGATCGGAGGCGGTCCTCCGGCCCCTGACGGACGGAACGCCCTGCTGCATTTTTGGTGGACATAGGGGTCTCCCCCGTCCATGGCAGCGGTAACCACTTCAGGCGGTTGGTTGGGAGCCCTCCTCCCCTCGTGGTCGGCGGCCATTCTTCCACTTCCAGGCGGCCGGGCTACTCTGTCCTCCAGCGGATGGCCGCAGCTGCTCCATTGGGGTGAATGGTAGTGGCGAAGACTCTACTATGGCAGATAACTCCTCCTTCCCAGATGCACATAATTGGTAATCAGAAGGTTGCTGGTTCGATCCCCACAGCCACCACCATTGTGTCCTTGAGCAAGGCACTTAACTCCAGGTTGCTCCAGGGGGGATTGTCCCTGTAATAAGTGCACTGTAAGTCACTTTGGATAAAAGCGTCTGCCAAATGCATAAATGTAAATGTATTTGCGAATGTTTGGAATTCACTGACATGCACACTTTTAACGTACAAATCTGGGGTGTACGTAAGCGTTTGTAAATTTCCGGAAGGTCCATTTTACGAGTAAATTGCTCTCAATTTAGTTTCACAAATGAGGGTCTATGTGACAAAGGATACATGTCCCATTTCTAATGTACTGTCTTGCTACACAGTCAAAATTATGTCTGATGTCTCTGTTTCCCCCTACAGGTAAACCGTATAAAGATCCCCAAACAGCTGGATGAGCTGGTGGAGATGCAATCAGAGTCTCCAAACCCTGTGGCGAAAGTGTTATTCAGAATCAGATGTGAACTGCACGGAGTGAGTGAACAAACACCCGAATACTGACCTAAGACTAGACTCCTGAATTAACCCTAGCTATAAGAATACATCTAATCTGTCATCGGTTGTATTGCATAAAATGCTACTACCTGTGTGTTTGACCACTTGGGTTGCCACCTGCCCTTTTTGAGCACAATCCATGAAAATGACACACCTGAACTGAAATGCTTGTATTTACGGGACCCTTTGGAGTTCGGACACAGTTGTGGTCTCTTTTGAAAGAAGACACTTTGAGCTTTATTTCTCAAGTTTCACAATTAATATATCTTGTAATTTATTGAAGTTAGAGAAGCTGAAGTTTATAGTAATGGAAATATTTTGTGCTGAACATGTTTTTATAATCTAAAAAAAACAATAATAAAAGTGGCAAGACAACCCAGAAATGCAATGTCCTCAAAGACACGAGTCTAAAGAAGTTACATTTCAAATTTGAAGATGATCGAACACAAAATGAGATTCCTGCAGCATTTTTCTCTGTAAAATCTCTGGAAGTGTTCAGAGTAAAATTAAGGCTCCACCTCTCAAGACGACACTAAACCTAACGGCACTGCTCAGCTATTATGAATAAAACGCCGCCACATTTTTAAAAATAGACTTTGTATACGGCTCGCTTTGTTTTTGAGACTCTTATTTAGAGATATATTTAAGCAATATCACACGAGCAAGAGTGCGATATGGCCCTATATCAGCACTGCTGTGATTCGGCTGCTGGTCGAAGTGTCGTGAGGTAATTACAGCAGTGCTGATGTAGGGTCATATAGCACGATTACGAAGTCTGATATTGCTTATACACAACAGTTCAATGAACAAGTACATTTAAAAAATTTTGGAAAAACCAAGTACGGTCTTAAAACGCATTTGTGCATTGAACTACTTTCTTACGAGACGAGTCAGAATCTGCCGTTGCTGGTTCAAAACAAATGATGCGTTTAATAGTATCACGGCTTGTGCTGTTTCTAACAAGTTATTGGATAAACAAGGATAGACGAATGGAAGTGTGTGTGTGTGTGTGTGTGTGTGTGTGTGTGTGTGTGAGAGAGAGAGAGAGAGAGAGAGAGAGAGAGAGCATGTGCGATTACCTGTTGCCACACCC
>NC_068310.1:39165710-39173210 GCF_025860055.1 Xyrauchen texanus | reverse complement strand
CAAGACGAGCCGAGATGGATCCGCAGAATCGACGATCTCAGGTAAACAGTTTTATTTGTTTTGATGTTAAATATGTCAAATGTATCTTAGAAATGTCTGGGAAGAGGGCGATTGGATTATTTTACATATAAATGACCTAGACTGTCAACCACGTTCATACTACAGGTGCTATGCCCATTGTAGTGAGATTTTTGAGCCAAATAGATTTGAAAGCCGATTCCAAAAGGCAAAAATAATATTTTACGTCTGATAATTAACATTTAAAGCCCTGTTTTAAGATCGTTTCTGATGAAATAGAACGGTTAAGATTGAAAGATTGGTTAGGGTTAGACCACTAGGAGGTGCCTTCTGGCCCATATATATCTGCGTCTCATATTGACGCTAAAGGGTGCCATGTGCGTTGGTTTTATGACGCCTTGGTCCAAATTTTAATCTTAACCGTTCTATTTCATCAGAAACGATCTTAAAACAGGGCTTTAAGTGTAAAATACCGAACTTGTCCTTTAATCAAAATGCCTCTGATTGGCCAAACTGCATTAATTAAGCTCAACAGAAAGTGGGTGATTGATTAACGTTATAACACTCAACGCTGCAATCCGCGATAAAGAAAATCTATTGCAGATGACACTTTTCATTTCACATCACTTCATTCGTGACAGCCATAATAGATATAGGACTAGCATAATTTTACGGGGGCATGTTGCCACCTTATCTTCCCCAAGTCTTTTTTCAGATTTTAATTTAGCAGTTGATCTCGCTACGTACTTAATGTTTAATCACTGGTGTGATTGCACGAGACAATGTGTTAATTATCAGACGTAAAATATTATTTTTGCCTTTTGGAATCGGCTTTCAAATCTATTTGGCTCAAAAATCTCACTACAATGGGCATAGCGCCTGTAGTATGAATGTGGTTGACAGTCTAGGTCATTTATATGTAAAATAATCCAATCGCCCTCTTCCCAGACATTTCTAAGATACATTTGACATATTTAACATCAAAACAAATAAAACTGTTTACCTGAGATCGTCGATTCTGCGGATCCATCTCGGCTCGTCTTGATTGAATTGAATCGTCTTGATTGAACACATGAACATGTGCG
This sequence comes from Xyrauchen texanus, assembly GCF_025860055.1. Taxonomy (NCBI): domain Eukaryota; kingdom Metazoa; phylum Chordata; class Actinopteri; order Cypriniformes; family Catostomidae; genus Xyrauchen; species Xyrauchen texanus. The sequence continues at coordinate 39,172,107 of NC_068310.1, read as the reverse complement.
GTTCAATATCAACCAATAAGATTCCATGTACGATGTCGCGTTTTCATTGGTCAGTCGTTGAAGCCTTTTCTGATTGGTTGTTGCCGTTTTGACAGCGTTTATGCCAAGAGCAAAGAGAAAGAAATCGAAGAGAAGAGTACTTGGGCATGCGCGAACGCACGGGACACAGTCTAAGCACAAACACGCTTACTTTAAGCGAAGAGGAGAGATTCGCGATTGCAATGAACACGTTTTAAGTGCAGGCATATTCTCTGAGCGAGCGCAGAGAAAATTCTTTCAAGAGCAGCGTGTATCTGAGAGCGCGCGCCCAGTTCCCGCGCGCGAGCAGAGGGATTCGCGCTCGGCGCATTATATTCCGCGCGCGAGCAGAGGGATTCGCGCTCGCGCATAACATTAATGTACTTTCGCGCTACAATAATGCGCTCTCGACATTTGACAGGGAAATAACTCCATATATTTGGTTCTGCTCTGTTTCATCCTTACTTGTTCTCTTTAATTATATTATGTTCTATTGTTCTATTCACTTTTATTGTATTCTATTCTGGTCTGTTCTGTTCTATTCTATTGTATTCTATTTGGTTCTGTTCCATTCTTTTCTGCTCTGTTTTATTCTATTATGTTCTGTTGTTCTATTCACTTTTATTGTATTGTATTCTATTCTGTCTTGTTCTTTTATATTAACTTGCTTTTCACAGCAAACTTTTACCACACCCTTAACCGTTTCTAGGTGAACACTTATTAATCATTGTAAAATAATCAAAACGCAATTCTTTCTGTTCTGCTCTGTTCCATCCCATTTTGTTCTGTTTAATTCTATTCTATTCTTATTTTCACTTTTATTGTATTCTATTCAGTTTTGATTCTATTCCATTATATTCAGTTATATTCGGCTCTGTTCCATTCCTTTCTTTTATGTTTTAATTCTATTCTATTCTATTCTATTTTTTTCTGTTCCATTCCTTTCTGTTCTGTTTTATTCTATTATGTTCTGTTGTTCTATTCACTTTTATTATATTCTATTTTGTACAATTTGGCTTTCCATTCTATTCTATTGTGTTCTATCTTGTTCTTTTCTGAATTATTTAATTCTGTATTTTTTAACAGACAAATTGCTTGTCACGGCAAATGTAACATGCCTTTTAATCGTTTTTATGTTAATGCTTTTTACATTTTTATATTATTTATTTTTATATCATATTATTTTATTTGATACATTGTGTTTAATTGTCATGAAAAATAATTTCAAAATTCAATAAAATCTTAATGGTCCTAAAAATAAGCTTCATTTTCAGTAAAATATAATTTCTTCTGTTTTTTCATCCTGTTCTGTTTTGTTATTTTGTATTCTATTCTCTTGTGTTTTTTGTTTTGTTGTATTCTATTCTCTTTTTTAGTTTTATTGTATTCTATTCTCTTGTGTTTTATTGTATTCTATTCTCTTTGTTTTTGTTGTTTTATTGTATTCTATCCTCTTGTTTTTTGTATTATTGTATTCTATTCTCTTTTTTAGTTTTATTGTATTCTATTCTCTTGTTTTTGTTTAGCTATATTGTATTCTATTCTCTTTTTTGTTTTATTGTATTCTATCCTCTTGTTTTTTGTATTATTGTATTCTATACTCTTTTTTAGTTTTATTGTATTCTATTCTCTTGTTTTTGTTTAGCTATATTGTATTCTATTCTCTTTTTTAGTTTTATTGTATTCTATTCACTTGTTTTTGTTTAGCTATATTGTATTCTATTCTCTTTTTTAGTTTTATTGTATTCTATTCACTTGTTTTTGTTTAGCTATATTGTATTCTATTCTCTTTTTTGTTTTATTGTATTCTGTTCTCTTGTTTTTTGTTTCATTGTATTCTATTCTCTTTTTTTAGTTTTGTTGTATTCTGTTCTCTTGTTTTTTGTTTCATTGTATTCTATTCTCTTTTTTAGTTTTATTGTATTCTATTCACTTGTTTTTGTTTAGCTATATTGTATTCTATTCTCTTTTTTAGTTTTATTGTATTCTATCCTCTTGTTTTTTGTATTATTGTATTCTATTCTCTTTTTTAGTTTTATTGTATTCTATTCTCTTGTTTTTGTTTAGCTATATTGTATTCTATTCTCTTTTTTAGTTTTATTGTATTCTATTCACTTGTTTTTGTTTAGCTATATTGTATTCTATTCTCTTTTTTAGTTTTATTGTATTCTATCCTCTTGTTTTTTGTATTATTGTATTCTATTCTCTTTTTTAGTTTTATTGTATTCTATTCTCTTGTTTTTGTTTAGCTATATTGTATTCTATTCTCTTTTTAGTTTTATTGTATTCTATTCACTTGTTTTTGTTTAGCTATATTGTATTCTATTCTCTTTTTAGTTTTATTGTATTCTATTCACTTGTTTTTGTTTAGCTATATTGTATTCTATTCTCTTTTTAGTTTTATTGTATTCTATTCACTTGTTTTTGTTTAGCTATATTGTATTCTATTCTCTTTTTTGTTTTATTGTATTCTATTCACTTGTTTTTTGTTTCATTGTATTCTATTCTCTTTTTTAGTTTTATTGTATTCTGTTCTCTTGTTTTTTGTTTCATTGTATTCTATTCTCTTTTTTTTAGTTTTGTTGTATTCTGTTCTCTTGTTTTTTGTTTCATTGTATTCTATTCTCTTGTTTTTGTTTAGCTATATTGTATTCTATTCTCTTTTTAGTTTTATTGTATTCTATTCACTTGTTTTTGTTTAGCTATATTGTATTCTATTCTCTTTTTAGTTTTATTGTATTCTATTCACTTGTTTTTGTTTAGCTATATTGTATTCTATTCTCTTTTTTTATTGTATTCTGTTCTCTTGTTTTTTGTTTCATTGTATTCTATTCTCTTTTTTAGTTTTGTTGTATTCTGTTCTCTTGTTTTTTGTTTCATTGTATTCTATTCTCTTTTTTTAGTTTTATTGTATTGTATTCTATTTTTTGTTTTATTGCATTCTGTTCTCTTGTTTTTTGTTTCATTGTATTCTATTTTCTTGTTTTTTATTTGTATTGTATTCTATTCACTTTTTTAGTTTTATTGTATTCTATTCTCTTGTTTTTTATTCTATTCTCTTGTTTGTTTTTGGTATAATTGTATTCTATTCTCTTTTTAGTTTTATTGTATTCTATTCTCTTGTTTTTTGTATTATTGTATTCTATTCTCTTGTTTTTGTTTAGCTATATTGTATTCTATTCTCTTGTTTTTTATTCTATTCTCTTGTTTGTTTTTGGTATAATTGTATTCTATTCTCTTTTTAGTTTTATTGTATTCTATTCTCTCGTTTTTTGTTTCATTCTATTCTATTTTCTTGTTTTTTATTTGTATTGTATTCTATTCTCTTGTTTTTTGTTTTTATTGTATTCTATTCTATTGATTTTTATTAGTATTGTATTCTCTTTTTGTTTTTATTGTATTCTATTCTCTTGTTTTTTGTTTCATTGTATTCTATTTTCTTGTTTTTTAGTTTTATTGTATTCTATTCTCTTGTTTTTTGTTTCATTGTATTCTATTTTCTTGTTTTTTAGTTTTATTGTATTCTATTCTCTTGTTTTTTTATTCTATTCTCTTGTTTGTTTTTGGTCTAATTGTATTCTATTCTGGTTTTTAGTTTTATTGTATTCTATTTTCTTGTTTTTTTGTTTTATTTTATTTTATTCTCTTGTTTTTTTTGTTTCATTGTATTCTATTCTGGTTTTTAGTTTTATTGTATTCTATTTTCTTGTTTTTTTGTTTTATTTTATTTTATTCTCTTGTTTTTTTTGTTTCATTGTATTCTATTCTGGTTTTTAGTTTTATTGTATTTTATTCTCTTGTTTTTTTATTCTATTCTCTTGTTTGTTTTTGGTCTAATTGTATTCTATTCTCTTTTTAGTTTTATTGTATTCTATTTTCTTGTTTTTTTGTTTTATTTTATTTTATTCTCTTGTTTTTTTTGTTTCATTGTATTCTATTCTGGTTTTTAGTTTTATTGTATTCTATTTTCTTGTTTTTTTGTTTTATTTTATTTTATTCTCTTGTTTTTTTTGTTTCATTGTATTCTATTCTGGTTTTTAGTTTTATTGTATTCTATTCTCTTGTTTTTTTATTCTATTCTCTTGTTTGTTTTTGGTCTAATTGTATTCTATTCTCTTTTTAGTTTTATTGTATTCTATTCTCTTGTTTTTTTATTCTATTCTCTTGTTTGTTTTTGGTCTAATTGTATTCTATTCTCTTTTTAGTTTTATTGTATTCTATTCTCTTGTTTTTTGTTTTTGTATTCTATTCTCTTGTTTTTTGTTTTTGTATTCTATTCTCTTGTTTTTTGTTTTTGTATTCTATTCTCTTGTTTTTTGTTTTTGTATTCTATTCTCTTGTTTTTTGTTATATTCTTTTCTTTTTTGATCTGCTCTGTTTTATTCTATTCCGTGTGTTCTGTTCTGCTTTCTCTTCTGTTCTATTCAATTCAAATTAAATTTTATTCTATTCTGTATCATTTTAATTCTTTTTTATTTAAAAGACCAATAGCTGGTCTCCGGAAACGTGTTGCGTCGTGTCTGATTATCACCGTGTACAAACCTTTTCCATGCAGTCGTAGCTGTTTCAGTTCCTTGGTTTGAAATGAAAACCAGAAGCTAAACATGTATGAGAAGAGGATGAATGAAAGAGAAGAGGATGAATGAAAGAGAAGAGGATGAATGAAAGAGAAGAGGATGAATGAAAGAGAAGAGGATGAATGAAAGAGAAGAGGATGAATGAAAGAGAAGAGGATGAATGAAAGAGAAGAGGATGAATGAAAGAGAAGAGGATGAATGAAAGAGAAGAGGATGAATGAAAGAGAAGAGGATGAATGAAAGAGAAGAGGATGATGTGGTCTTGTGCTCTCCAACAAACACATTAAGTTTCTGAAGTAATTCTGGTCCTAACTTTGGTTTCTGTGTGTGTTCTTGTTCTTTGTGGTCTCTCTCTTATAAATAACCTCCCAGTGTTGTGGTAATCTCTGAGCCCGACACTGCGCCAGGAAATTAAAAACATCTTATCTCATGTCTCCTCTTCTCTTAATACTTTCCTCGCTCATTCCCTCTTTCTCTCTTTTCTATTATCTTCTTTTACTCTGTCTCTGTCCTCCACCTCTCATGAATGAAATCAATCTGTTATGTGTGTGTTGTTTTAGCTCCTGTCACATCAAACAGCACATTTATGAACAGATTAATATGAATGACACTGACAGAATTATCCAGAGGTCAAAGTTCACCCAAAAACGATTATTTACTCACCCTCATGCCGTCCCAGATGTGTATGACTTTCTTTCTTCTGCAGAACACAAATTAAGATTTTTAGGAGAATATTTCAGCTCTGTAGATACTCACAGTGCAAGTGAATGGTGACCAGAACTTTGAAGCTCCAAAAAGCACATAAAGTCTGCATAAAAGTAATCCATACGACTCTTTGATTACTTTTGGTTAAATGTATGTCTTGTAATGGGTTAGGATGAAAATCAGATTAATATTTAAGTCCTTTTTACTATCAATCTCCACCGTTGACTAGCCCCAAACAGTAGGTGGCTGAATGTGAAAGTGAAAGTGTAGATTTACAGTAAAAAAGGACTTAAATATTGATCTGTTTCTCACCCACACTTATCATAATACTTGAGAAGACATGGATTAAACCACTGGAGTCGTATGGAGTACTTTTATGCTGCCTTTATGTGCTTTTTGGAGCTTCAAATTTCTGGTCACCATTCACTTGCATTGTATGGCCCTTCAGAGCTGAAATATTTTTTAAAAAATATGAACTTTCTATAAAAGTCTTATTTTGATCTGCATTTCATCTGCTGTGTTTTATTATTATTATAATAATAATTATTATTATTATTACGTTTTATTGACGTTTGATTATGATTTAATCCTTATTGGTTCCAAATGTTAGAATGTTACTAAACATGTGCATACTGGGCTCGATTAATGCTGTTAGTGATTCTTGGTCATTGATATTTCATGTTTTTGTATCTCTAGCGTGTAAAAAGCAGTTTCCTGTCCTGTTCTTCAGGTTTATCAGCATGAAGTTTAAATCCGTGACTTTCATGGACTCCACATTTCAGAGCTGTTATTTTGAGGACGTGAGCTCCATTGGCTCCTACTTCAAGAATTGCACCATCATTGAAGCTTTCTTCTATAACACCGGTGAGAAATGTCTATTAAATTACTAACATCTTGAATCATCAAACACTCTTCATGATGAGAAATGCAAACACAAATACTGTATATATTTGAATTATGTCACTGTGGCTGGGCGGAGGGCGGGGTCGTGATTCCGCACACCCGGCCCCTAATCAGGCTAATCTAGCCTCAGAGAGGGATAAAGGCCGACACAAGATGGCAGTGCGACCAAGAGAGATATTTATGGGCAGCTGTCT
>NC_068310.1:39130710-39160710 GCF_025860055.1 Xyrauchen texanus | reverse complement strand
TGTGGAGGTCTGGTGGGCTTGCGGCTACCCGACACCCGCGCCAACGTCCTCATGTGACCCCGCTGTACCGATGACCTCGGAGTCGCCATGGAAACACACAGGACACGCTCAGGGTGGAGGCGACTACGACATGTGACATCATATGCTTCGTTTATTTATTTGTGTCAAACTTTTAAAAACGTAGTTAGATTGTATTGTTTATTTATTGACAACTATTAATTGATGTTTTGCACTTTCATGCCTTAGCATGCCTTTAGTTTAGACCAAAACAAGATTTTCATGCCTTAGCAACGGTTGTTTTGCCAAACGAAAATGTAAAAATACAAAGTAAGTGTCAAAATCTGTTTTATGGACTGTGAGCTTTTGAGCTTTTTTTCCATTTTAAATTTTTTTTTTTTTTATTATTATTATTATTTTCAATTTCAGAAACGCATTTTTTTATGATGCTTTTACACTCAAATGAGAGTAAAAAACAAAAAGGTCATTTACAACTTTAGACATTTGCAATAGCGGCTTTTATTGTTAGTCTAGTCGAATTCATTGGTGACTTCCACCGAATCATTTCTTAAAAAACGAACGACAACTGTTATCCACGTTTTCTGCTTTTTATAACGATTTCGCTAGCGTAACAATACGTCAAAATTCACTCTGATCGCTGTTGTAGCGACACGCTTCTGACGTCATTCTGGCGTTCGTCAGCTTTGTCGTCATTGTAGCTGAAACAGGCTTCATTTGGTGTCTCTCGTTCTTCACGGGGTTAAAGGTGTCCTAAACTAGTCCTGATTTAACCCCAGCTGCTGAGCTTCTCTGTAAACTCTTCCTATAATAACTGAATGGCCTTCCTCTCCGTGCCTCCTTCCTCCAAATCTCCTCCATCGGCCTCCTGTCGGCCTCTTGTAAGGTCGAGAGTTTGTGAAGCGTTTTGAACTCATCTCACATCATCTTGAAGGTCGATAAATAAAGCCATGCAATATCGAAGGCAGATAAGAGATCACAATATGAATACATCATACATATATATAAACGGACCATAGCGCCCCCTTGTGGCAACGCTGAGAATGCAACGCGCATTGGCATTAGGAGAATTGTTTTCGCCGAAGCGTTTCGAAATGCAACGACGTGTGAAATTGAGCTCGCGTAACTAGAAACGTTTGCATTCGCGTAATTGCGTTGATAATATTCTTAATGATATTTTATTGTGTGTATGCCATGAAAGTAAAGATAAGCGTTTGTTTTGAATTTGCAATGGGGAACATCGTTAAACGTGTGTTACTGTATTGTTCTAAAATTATAAATAATTTAATAATTTTTTTTTTTATTTCGTTGTCAGATGCTTATGTCTCTTCGTATGTGTTTGTAGATATCTTATATTTACAGAAAACAGTAAATCCTTTATGTCTATAGACAAGGCTGGACTGGTAACCTGGCATACCGGGCATTTTCCCGGTGGGCCGACGCACTTTGGGGCGGACTGGCCATCGGGAGAACCGAGCGGGCCGGTGGGTCGGCCGCGAAACCGATCAAATGGGCTGCGATGAGCTAAAATGAGCCGCCACGTTATGCAGAAAAGGACAGCGAACACCCCCCACCCTCCTCCCCCAAAAAACCCCGCTGGGCCGATTTCTCTTCCCAGTCCAGCCCTGTCTATAGATGTTTATTTCGGCTGGATTTTGGGCTGTTATTTGAGTGAACAAGATCATATTGTGTTCTTTACATGTTTGTATGCAGGATTGTTTTCCACATTTAGTTATTTGTGGTTTGAAAGATGAATGCGTCATTATTGTGAGCGTGTGATGTCGTTCTGAAACGGGTTCATGCCAACGACACGTCTGCCCTGTCGAAAGTGTCTGTGACGTCTCTCTGTGAGCGTGCTCATGCATAATGTAAAGGGAACTGAAGAGGATTCGGTTTGGATCCGTTATTAAAGTGTTTCATTCTCTATAACTGGTGTCTGTTTCTTTGTTTTTTAATCTCATATATCTGGTATATGTTCTACACCTGAATGTCAGATCTGTCTGATAAATGCGTCTTCTTAAATGCCTTCTCAAACCTCACATTGACAGAATTGTCTCATCCTGACCTCTAGTGGTGCAGATGAACACCTTCACATCACATGTGTTTTTGAGCAGGATGATAATAAGAGAAGATTTGTTCATGTTTAATGTTCGGGTTGATTGGGAGGTTATGCTGGAGGTGTTGCATTATGGGAAGAATGGTGCTTGAGGTTTGTTTATGGGCTGCTTTGCTCTATAAGTTGTAGCCGCTATTAAATTGACTATAGAATGTTCTAGATTTACTGACCTGCCGTATAACAGTTTGTCCAACAGAAGAAATATAAGAAATCGAGTTGGATGAAGTTAAACTACTTTAGAACATTCAATTAAACTAAATTGTGTTTATGTCTGTGTGTGTATTTGTGTGAGTGTGTGTGTGTGTGTGTGTGCGTGTGTGTGTGCGTGTCTGTGTCTGTGTGTCTCCATGTGTGTGTGTGTGTGCGTGTCTGTGTCTGTGTGTCTCCATGTGTGTGTTTGTGTGTGTGTGTGTGTGTGTCTGTGTGTGTGTCTGCATGTGTGTGTCTGCATGTGTGTGATGTGTGTTAGGGTGTGTCTGTGTGTGTGTGTGTCTGTGTGTGTGTCTGTGTGTCTGCATGTGTGTAAGTGAGTGTGTGTGTGTGTGTGTATTTGTGTGTGTGTGTGTGTGTGAGTGTGTGTGTGTGTCTCCGTGTGTGTGTGTGTGTGTGTGTGTGTGTGTATTTGTGTGAGTGTGTGTGTGTGTGTGTCTGTGTGTGTGTGAATGTGTGTCTGTGTGTGTGTCTCCATGTGTGTGCGAGTGTGTGTGTGTGTCTGTGTGTGTGTGTGTGAGTGAGTGTGTGTGTGTGTGTGTGTGTGTGTGTGTGTGTGTGTGTGTGTGTGTGTGTGAGTGTGTGTATGTGTGTGTGTGTGTGTGTGTGTGTGTGTGTGTGTGTGAGTGTGTGTGTGTGTGTGTGTGTGTGTGTGTGTGTGTGTGTGTGTGTGGCGTGTATTTATCACTTTGTGGGGACCAAATGTCCCCATAAGGATAGTAAAACCCGAAATGTTTGACCTTGTGGGGACATTTTGTCGGTCCCCATGAGGGAAAACAGCTTATAAATCATACTAAATTATGTTTTTGAAAATGTAAAAATGCAGAAAGTTTTCTGTGAGGGTTAGGTTTAGGGGTAGGGTTAGGTTTAGGGGATAGAATATAAAGTTTGTACAGTATAAAAACCATTATGTCTATGGAAAGTCCTCATAATGATAGGTAGACCAACATGTGTGTGTGTGTTGTTGGGATACGATTAATATATATCGTTCACATATTGTTGATATAACATTGAAAATAACTACCAACAACGTTGAAGATTTGAAAAGTTTGTAAGGAGCAGAAAAGGCAAAATAATGGCATATTTACTCCTGAACGTAACATTTGAATATGAGTGCGCAATAAGTGTGTTTGCATTTTCTCTTCTAGATGGCGCCCTAGTCCCAAGTGTATCACATTCGGTCAGCAACAACTGGACATTTTAACAGCTCCGGTACTTTCACTGGTCCAGTTCTGTGTCTGTTCATGATATGTGGTGTGTAATTCTATCAGGTTCCTGTAATGACTTGCCGTTTTGACTGGCATCAACCGTTTGACTCTGACTGACTCAAGGACAGTTTAATCCAACAGGAATGTGCAACTGAAACTAGATCCTCATCCCCTCTGTCTCTCTGAAAGACCACAGTGACCATCAGCTGCAGACACATGAAGGTGAAAATAATAATCAGATTTATTATTGACTTTTCATCAGAATAAATGCACTCATTTAAATCTGTACCCGTCGTGTGCTCTCACTAATTCCAGATTGAGTCACTGGTACTCCTGCCTTACTGGAGGAAGACACAGCTTACACTGATTTGAGATCAGTTTTTTCCCGGATCTGTGGTTTAAACACAGAGTTCGAGTTTTAGACGCTGAGCTTAGATCAGAAAACTCCCTCCTGAGGCCTGATTGTGTCTGTATCCTCATGATCGGAATTCCAGAGATGTTTGAGGATAATTCTGCATCCCAGCAGATCCATTCGACCCGCTGCTCGCAACTGGAGCTGAAATAGAAATAGAGTGAGGATGTTAAATGTTTGCGGCTTGCTTGTCATTTTAAGTGTGCTTCATTTATTTTAAAATGGTAACTTCATATTAAACATATTCTATATAATAACTCTTAATGACAACAATGACTTTAATGCAGTATTGACCAATCAGCATCCTATAACTGTTAATGACCGTGTGTGTACAGTACAGAAATGTAATGGGCATTATGATATATACAGTATGATAAGAAGAAGAGTAGCCTGATATTCTAAAGGTCACATCGGTGCACCGTAGCATTTTGGATGCACTTTATGCCTTTGTGAAATGCAAATATCAAATCGCTCGTGCAATGTGAGCTGAAACTAGGATGAAAATGCAGCCTTACAAAGACACACTCTTAGTAATGCAACTGAAGCTGTGAACTATGTGACTCCTCTTAACAGCATAGATACACACGAAGAAGCGGTACTAAAATTAGCTCGTCCACATTTCAGAGAGAGAGAGAGAGAGAGAGAGAGAGAGAGAGAACACAAAGTAAAGAGAAAAGAACATCTTATGTGATCGGCTCTAACTCAAGATTGAACACACCGTATACAACATCAACTGAGTTTATTTGCATTAGACTGAGATTACTGTGATGATCTGAGATCAGTTACAGGGTTTCAAAGTTTAAATATGTCAGACCGCTGAATACAATGAATCACTATCAAGTGATGTAAAGTTCAAAAGTATATTCTAGATAAGTGACGATTCTCAGAACTAATTTTGATGTTGGCTTGACAAAACCTTGTCTGAAAAGATATACAGACAGACAGACAGACAGACAGACAGACAGATAGACAGACAGACAGATAGATAGATAGATAGACAGACAGGTAGGTAGATAGACAAACAGACAGAAAGACAGACAGACAGATAGATAGACAGACAGACAGATATATAGATAGATATACAGACAGGTAGATAGACAGACAGACAGACAGACAGACAGATATATAGATAGATATACAGACAGACAGATATATAGATAGATATACAGACAGACAGAGATAGATAGACAGACAGACAGACAGATATATAGATAGATATACAGACAGACAGAAAGATAGATAGACAGACAGACAGAAAGATAAATAGACAGACAGACAGATCGATAGACAGATAGACAGACAGACAGACAGACAGACAGACAGATAGATAGATAGATAGATATACAGACAGACAGACAGATAGATAGACAAAAAGATAAATAGACAGACAGACAGACAGACAGACAGACGGACAGACAGATGGACAGACAGATAGACAGACAGACAGACAGACGGACAGACAGACAGACAGACAGACGGACAGACAGACAGACAGACAGAAAGATCGATAGATAGATAGACAGACAGATAGATAGATAGATAGATAGACAGACAGACAGACAGACAGACAGACAGATAGATAGACAGACAGACAGACGGACAGACAGATAGACAGACAGACAGACAGAAAGATCGATAGATAGATAGACAGACAGATAGATAGATAGATAGATAGATAGACAGACAGACAGACAGACAGACAGATAGACAGACAGACAGACAGATAGATAGATAGACAGACAGACAGACAGATAGATTAGACTTGTGAAGGTCCACAATAATTTTTTCTGAAGTCTTGGCTGATTGCTTTTGATTTTCCCTTGAAGTCAAACAAAGAGACACTGAGTTTGAAGGTAGACATTAAAATACACCCACAGGATCAGAAGCTAATTGGTTAATTGTCTAAAGGCTTGACATCGTTTTCTAGAATTATCCAAGCTGCTTGAAGGCACCGTTAACTTAATGTAAACTTCTGACCCACTGGAAATGTGATACAGTCCATTAAAAGTGAAACAACATACATAAACACTGTAACATGATTGACCATTTAGGGAATGTCCCGTTATGATAAACCTACCATAAAGGGATACTGAGTCATATCGATTACAGTTCTGCTGCTTTTATGTGCTTTTTGGAGCTTCAAAGTTCTGATCACCATTCACAAATGTGCCTGCTTGCTCATGCATGCTTTCTCTCTCTCTCTCTCTCTGTGTACAATGGTGGATAAGACAAAGATCGCTTGAGTCATGTTGTTATTTCACTCCTTCATGGCCAGAAAACATAACATAACCTTTGACCTTTGCACAAGGGGCCTTTCATTTATATCCTGTGGTTTGCAAGTGAACAGACAAATGTTTCTTTTCCATCATTTCTATTTCATGTAAACATGATGTAAAGGCCCATAACTTGCCCGACTGACATATTATTCCTTATATATCCTATTCCATGTATCGCTTATATATTATACATACATGTTCTACTTATAACTATATATATATATATTCGGCTGAGAGAATTCCCAACACTGTTTTCACACTTAAAGGTGTGTCACAAGTGCTTTTAACGGTGAGTAATCATCATTTATGACTCTTTTAATCTTAAAATCTCTTTTAATCGTGATAGACAGGCCACAGCTTCACACATTTGAATTTATGATGTTATGAGTCATTGCGTAACGGTTGAGTTAGTCCCGTGTCTAATGAAACGTTAGAGCTTGTTAAGACAATATATTCAGTGACGGATCTTTTTGGAGCTTATTTCAGAGTCTGGCTTTGCTTGGCCTGGTCTGTGTCACACACTAATGTGTTATTATTTGATATTTTATTTTATGGCCAAACAGTTAGTCATCAGACTAGAGGATATTTCTCCCAAAAAGTAAGATATTTGTCCCCATGTGCACTTGCAAACTGTAGTCTGGATTTTTTATAGTGGCTTCTTCCTTGCTGAGCAGCCGTTCAGGTTTTGTCGATATAGGACTCGTTTTGCTGTGGATCTAGACACTCATCTACTTGTTTCCTCCAGCATCTTCACAAGGTCCTTTGCTGTTGTTCTGGGATTTTATATCCCAGGGATTTATTTTAACCATGAGTATAAAAAACCTTGTCAAGTCATTTTTATTTGTATGGCGCTTTTCACATCATTTTTATCTCTAAAGTAAATCATACGTTAATGTCTTTAATCTTAAAGACATTAGTGCAGATTTTTTTAAATGATAAAAAAAGCGTTTTAAACCCTTTTGATAAATATTTGTTCTAAATATATTTGTGTATATTGCATATTATAGATTTTTTTTTTAAATATTATATTAATATTATATTATATTACATGAACATTTTTTACTATTTATTAATACTAAAATAAATACTATTTATTTTATGTAAATAATAAAATAGATGTGTTTTATCTATAAATAATAAAAAATATTTATGTAGTATATAATTTGATTTAAAAAGGTTTTAAAACTTAAACAAATGTAATAAAAATAAGATGTTATTTTTAAATGAGATTGTCAAGTCCAGTTTTTAATTTACACTTTGGTAAATATTTGTCATAAAAAATTTAAATATATATATTTTTATATATATATATATATATATATATATATATATATATATATATATATATATATATATATATATATATATATATATAAATGTAAATAAAATTATTATATAATTTTTACTACACCAAATAAATATTTTAATCAATTGTTTTAAATTTGCACATGTGATTTTCATTACAAAATTCCAATAATTTGAATAATGTTTTTTTTTTTTTTTTTTTTTTACAAAATTAAACGAATAAAACTTTTTTTTAAAAAATACAAAATAAAATTTAACTTTTTTGTTAATCAATTAAATTTGACGAAATGTTGTTATGAAATTGTGCAAATCTTAAAATAAGTTTTAGTGTATTTTATTATTACTAGCTATAATAAGACTATTTATTTCATGTCAAGTATAAGATAAATAGATATGATATTATATAGTATCTCATTTGAGTTAAACATATGTTTTAAAACCAAAACAAAAGAAAATTAATAATGAAAAAGTTATAAACAAAACTATTTTTTTGTAGTTTCACCTGTTATTCTCTCTCTCTCTCTCTCTCTCTCTCTCTCTCTCGCTCTCTCTGCCTCTCTCTCTCTCTCTCGCTCGCTCTCTGCCTGTCTCTCTCTCTCTCTCTCGCGCGCGCGCTCTCTCAATATCGTTTAGCTCGAGCTCTGCGTCAGCACGCTGTGAGAAGCTCATCACGCATCAGCTCTCTCAAACTCTTTCAACGTTTACCCCGGTGGCACCGGCTCGGTGAGTGTGTGTTCATTACATTCATCTTCCTGTAAGTTGGTTTTCTCCGGTTTCTATGCTGGACTCCGCGCTCGGGGGTTTTGGAGACTTTATGCTGCACTTGTTCCTCCGGGATTCATCCACCACAGCAGGTTTACTCCTCCTCTACACGAGAATACACTTGTTTTCCTCTCCAGTTTTCTCTCACGGCTCGCGGCGGGTTTTCTCAAGTGTTACTTTGTTACAGTGATACAGTAACAGTGTTCCAAAACGCTACAAAGTATCTTGTGTTTTTGTTGTTCGCGGTTCACGGAGTTAATCTGGATGTTTTTAACTGTTTCGGTGTTTTGTTGGCTTTGAACTGTCTTTTTAATGGCAGTCTGGCATTTAAGGGTCATGTGGAGGTCTGCAGTCGTAAAGTAGCATAAATTATCTCCGGCTTTTCATTTGAACTACAAAAGAGCCTCGTATTTATAAAACGACCCCACACTTTAAAACAAAATGTTTATTTTTCTTTGTGCAACATATATTTTACGTATTCTTCATGAGTACTGTGTAGGTTGTGTTGGGTTGTGCAACCTGAATTTTTTTATATAATTTATTTATATATATATGGGACGTATTAAGTTCTCTTCCTGGTCACCAAACTTTTTTTTTTTTTGTATTTTTACAGTTTCACTTAAAAGTTCTGCCGTGTGATCTGTATATTTAACCCTTGTGCGTCAATTTAAAAAGTTACTCCGAGGTCCTTGGATGACAAAACTGCCATAATAATATTATATATTAATATTATTTTCCACTTTCAATGACTTCAATGAGTCCAGATTTGTTTAACTATGAAATATTCATTAATTTTCAGGATTCTATCCCTATAAATGCCAGTTTGTTTACATAATGCCACTGTTATTTTTTTACGTGCACACTCAGACATCCATACCAACACAAACACGCACATTTCTCAATACACATACAAAACACACCCATTTTTAGCTGCATCGTTTATTCAATTGGCCTGCTGTGCTCTATAATGCAGCAAACAGAGAATAGGGGAAAAGCTTGTATTTGCTCCATAGGCTGAACATGAGGAAAATGGCGCCATCTGGTGGAGAATATAAACCAATTGAAAGTTTAAAGTCAGGGCTCAAAATTCCCCCCAAAATACACAAATTTGGGAATGTATGCCATTGTCCTTAATACAGAAAATACATACAAAATTATAAAAATAACATCAATGGAAAAGACCAAAATATCCCAAAGGTCACACAAGGGTTAAAGTACATATTACATTCCAAGTAATGACATAAACGGCATGTATAGCAATTATGCAAGAATTAGAACAATGTTGTTTAATGCCATTTTAGACTGCAAACAGTATTTGTCCACTCATAGATTTGGGTGTAACTTTGTTTCTGCTGTGTGCTTGTTACATTCAATCTAACTCTGTTGCTGGGAAGTTGAACTTGTGACCAGAAATCTGCTGTTAAACTGCACAAATCTTCCTCTAATTTGATTAACATGGTCTGAGAAACACAGGATAACTCTTCCCTATCTCTCAAACCAGGAGTCTGAAGGCTGTTTTAAATCGTGGCTGTCAGCAGTTTATTATTTAACTCCTGCGTGTCCATGACCCCATGACCCCATGACCCATTATGCTTAAAACGGACCCTGGAGATTATAGAATTTATTCTTCTATGTTTGGAATAGCATACTACTTAAAAATAGATGTATACTATACCACGTGCCCTGTTCAGGAAGCAAGTAGGCCTATTCCATTTTGAACAAAGCCATGATCACTTATTAGTCACACACCCCGTTTCCCATCATGCTGTATGTTGGGATAATTAGAGCGGATGCCATCACACGCCTCCTCCCTCGTGGGTTCATTGGCGTTAAATTAGTCCCGCAGGACATTTTTAATGAGGAAATGGTCTCATCAGTGGGACAAATACCATATGTTAGGCCAAACAAGGTTTATGTCAATGTTTCATCCAGACAATGACCCGGCTTCACGCTTCAACATGATAGAATCATGTAACCCAGATCTGTTGGCACTGGGTCAAACGGGTACCCAATAGCCCTGTGAACAAGGCACCAGCAGCCAGTCAATGAACCGCACCGGTCTTTCAGAACAGAACCATTGATGTATGGGGTTGCAGGGCTCTGACAACAGACTCCAGTGACATTATTTTATATTCAGGGGGCTTCATGTTGTTCCAAACCTGATTGACTTTCTTTGGGTCACATAAGGGAATATTTTACAGAACGTCCCGACTATAGTGCGCCCTTTTACTTAAAGGGGTCGTGACATGAGGAATCGAGTTTTCCTTGATCTTTTGACATATAAGAGGTCATTGAGATTTGTTGAAACCAAGCTGCCAGAATGACTCATTCTCTACTTCCTACAAATTGTGATGTCACACTGTTAGTACCTTTTTGTCCCCAAAGTGCAATTTGTTTTGAAGCAATGATGGATGTAAAATACAATGACATATCTTGATTACAATACAAAGTACACTATTATAAAACATGCATAAATTGTGAGTTGTGCGTGGATGCCGCGGAGAATAGCGTGAAGCCTCCACGAGCGCTACGTCTCCACTTGACTGTCTCAGACACGGAGAGGTTTAGTGGGGGTAGCTCAGTGGGTAGCACAGTCGCTTTACAGCAAGATGGTCCTGGGTTCGAGTCCCGGCTCATGTAACGGGTCTGCTACTTATATAGCACCATGTGGCTCAGCGGTTAAGGCTCTGGGTTACTTACTGACCGAGGTCGGGGGTTCAAGCCCCAGTACCACCAAAATACCACTGTTGGGCCCTTGAGCAAGGCCCTTGACCCTATCTGCTCATGGCTGACCCTGCTTAGTTGGGATATGCGAAAACAACTGCATTGGCTCTGTACCTGTTCTCTGCAAAATAACAATAAAGTCGAATCTTAATCTTAACCCATTCACACACCAATGACTGCCATGCAAGGCGCCAGCCTGCCATTGGGAGCAACTTGGGGTTCAGTGTCTTGCCCAAGGACACTTCGTCATGTGGGCCGGGAATCGAACTGCCAACCCTGCGATTAGTGGCCGACCCGCTCTACCAGCTGAGCCACAGCCGCCCCATGTTTGGGGCTCCCTGTGCTCCGGTTTCCCCCACAAGTCCAGGTTACGTGAATTGGAGGCTCTAAATTGCCCCGTATGTGTGAGGAAGGGCATCCGGCCTAAAAACTGTGCCAAATGAAATATATATGTGAAGTGGATCCTGCACCCATGTGGGACAAAATGCTAGGATAGAAGATGAGTGCTTAAATGGGACCTGGTGGTGTCAAGTTACAAAAAAGCAAAAAAAGTGCCATAAAAGTTGTCCTCGTAACTCGTGTGCAATATTTCAAGTTTTCTGAAGACTGTAGCTTTGTGTAATGTGGTGCATGAGTCGTATGGACAACTTTTATGAAACTGTCTTTGTTTTGTTTCGTTTGCGCATCATTTTTGTCCCCATTTTCCAAAAAAGCACACTGGACCGGCAAAGTAAGGGTTTGGAATGACATGCGGGTGAGTGAAAAATCTAACAAAGATTTTAGAAGTGAAACAATCTGATTCAAACCATTTTTCGATGTCCTAACCCTTCCTTAACCCTGCTCTAACGCTCTAGCAACGTTGCAGATAGCTTTGAGAAAGACCCGTCCGTGCATCTAATGTTCCCTCGCTCTAATAAACATGATAAGAGTGTTACTGAGTTTTGTGAAGGCAGCACAGTCGTGCTTTGTGTCCCGTTGCCAACATCCCTCCATGTCCAGAGGAGTGCAGAGAGAAAAAGGGGGAAGATAAGAAGTCGTCCTTATTCTCTTACTGTTCTGGACACTAATTGCCCCTCTAATCTGACCCGGGGTCAGTTTATCTGGCCCCTAATAAACCTCCAACCATTATCATCACAAACATCTACACAGGTCTCAAAACAGTCTTGCAGTTTTACATATTTATGGATGTTTTAATCTTGATTAGTATATTGTGATATATAAGCTAATTAGATATTTTTTGCTAGCATTCAAACTCATGACGGCTTTGCAGATCCTTGTTATTCTAGCGGTCAGTTTGTCCAGATACTCCGGTGACCTTTGACCTCACACTTCCTGTAGCACTTGACCTTTCACCCCACACTTCCTGTAGCACTTGCCATAGATGTGACTGTCTTGTCGGGCACTTCTGACGCACCTTACAGTCTAACTGATCCCACAAAATCTCAATGGGGTGAAGATCCATAACACTCTTTTCCAATTATCTGTTGTCCAATGTCTGTGTTTCTTTGCCCACTCGAACCTTTTCTTTTTGTTTTTCTGTATCAAAAGTGTCTTTTTCTTTGCAGTTCTTCCCATAAGGCCTCCTGAGTCTTCTCTTAACTGTTGTACATGAAACTGGTGTTTGGCGGGTAGAATTCAATGAAGCTGTAAGCGGAGGACATGTGAGGCGTCTATTTCTCAAACTAGAGACTTTGATGTACTTATCCTCTTGTTTAGTTGCACATCTGGTCTTCCACATCTCTTTCTGTCCTTGTTAGAGACAGTTGTCCTTTGTCTTTGAAGACTGTTTGTACACCTTTGGATGAAATCTGCAGTTTTTGGGCAATCTCAAGCATTGTATCGCCTTCATTCCTCAAAACAATGATTGACTGACGAGTTTCTAGAGAAAGTTTCTATTTTTGGCCATTTTTGTCCTGATATTGACCTTAAGACATGCCAGTCTATTGCATACTGTGGCAACAAAGACAATGTTAAGCTTCATTTAATGAACCTAATATCTTTCAGCTGTGTTTGATATAATGGCAAGTGATTTTCTAGTATCAAATTAGCAATTTAGCATGATTACTCAAGGATAAGGTGTTGGAGTGATGCTGCTGTTTGTTACATCAGTAATGTCCCGAATATACTTTGTGATCAGTTGAATGACACTTTGGTGAATTAAAGTACCAATTTCCTTCCTAAACAGCAAAACCTGTCCATTATTCCAAACTTTTGGCCGCCAGTGTATGTGTTGGATTTACATTATATATGTAGCATTTTTGCATCACGCCTCGAGTAAATTCAACTTGTCATTTTATGTCCGCACAACTAAAACTTTGTAAGATATACACAAATGTATCAATGAATTCATCTTTATTTAAAAATGTACATTCACACAAATAAGATTCAGCAACTATTAGCAGGTTGTTTCAAATTAACATTTAACATTTCTACTTAATTGGCTCAAAAGAAAATAATGACTGAGGTCCGGCATTAAACTTGATTCTCGAAATAATTGCATATAAAGTTGCACTACAGCTATGCACGTTCACACACACACAGGAAACAATGCATGGATTGAAAATGATGCATCTTCATCAAAGGGAACTCTATGGGGACTAATAGGGACTTCTCAAACTAATTAAATTAAGCAAAGCAATTTTAAGGAACTCTGCTATTCATTAACTATGTATGCAGTGTTGGTGGTTCGATTCCCGGCCCACATGACTCCACATGCCGAAGTGTCCTTGGGCAAGACACTGAACCCCAAGTTGCTCCCAATGGCAGACTAGCGCCTTACATAGCAGCTCTGCCACCATTGGTGTGTGACTGTGACGCTTTGGTAACCTCTAAGGTTAAAAAAGGCGCTATATAAGACCATTGCAGACCAGTTTTGTGATGTTGCGTGCACAGCTTGATGTTTTGGCTATTTATGTTGACAGAGCAAATATACCAGATTCGGTCGAAAACGTAACCGGTCAGTTATAGGAGTACAGGAGTCAATCCAGTTCGTTCGTATAAATGTGTATGATTTCATCACGTGCAAATGCCCGGATGTCTAATGCGGAAGTAAGCGCGTGTGTCTAAACTTAACCAATGGTAAATGGTCTGCACTTATATAGCGCCTTTTTAACCTTAGCGGTATTCAAAGCGCTTTACACTGTGATTCATTCACCCATTCACACACCAATGGCGGCAGAGCTGCTATGTAAGGCGCTAGCCTGCCATTGGGAGCACCTTGGGGTTCAGTGTCTTGCCCAAGGACACTTCGGCATGTTGAGTCATGTGGGCGATTGGTGGCCAACCCGCTCTACCACCTGAGCCACAGCTGCCCCAACCAATCAGTAGAGTGTGTAAACATGATAGGAAGCTGTTGTGTGACAAGCAAGTAATTGTCACATATTAGATGGAAACGATGTCCAGCGACGTCATTAGCTGTAGTGAAATTACAGTCGTACGATATCCTTACGATTTCGCCATGAGTGCGTAAGTCAATCCTTAAAATTGCATAGTAATAACCAAAACAAAGGTTTCCTGAATGTTCTCCCCATCTTCCATTGGTTGAAACGGTTAGTCCCGCCCCAAACTTGCGCCATTGGCTGAACCATTGTTGCAGTGTCAGGGCTAGATGGGTCGCTCAATCAAACGGAGCAATGTTTTGATAGCGCCACAACCTTCGAAAGGCTTTATTATAATATGTAGTAATCTTGTTCTGAATTATAAGAAGAATAAAGTTGTGTGGGACAGCAATATTTAACCCCAGATTCCTAAAACAGGCTCATTCCAGAGATAATCGATTTATTTGCTGATGGGAAGGCCGTCCTGGCTGTCTCTGAATGGACTCATTGTGTTGGGCTGACTTCATTTCTTTAGTTATCGGACACTGCTGTTGTTTTTGACCAGATAAGACTAATGTCAGCAAATTCTTTAAAACCTGGTTGGGAAATCATTATTCCTTATTTGCATTTAGAGCAGCACGGAATAACTTTCATACACGTCTTCCATGTAGCACCAACACCTCTTCCTTAATTTGGCTATTTATTTGGTAACTAAATACGTCATTGATGGACAGTTAAAAAGGTTAAATGTTGAATGATTAATAGAAATCGAGAGCAGGTTCATCAGTGCAGTACATAACCGGAATTTGTATGTGGCAAAACGCTTTTCCCTGTCAATAATGGCACGTTACGGTTCAACTCGCTTTACTTTTCTGAGCTTGCATTTCCACTGCAGTTTAGTGCCGCCTCAACGAGGGTGGGATTATAGGCTGATCGTCATAGTTGTGCCGTGGCATCATCTTAAACACAACACAAACTGACCAAAACAGTAACACGACCGCTAGTGGTTAGCTGCTAGCTCATTGGGCTGCATAAAGCAGTTGTTGCATGGTGATTTTACACATGTGTAACAGTTAAATTGGCCTTGTTGTTTTAGAAGCTTTCGAGAAGCTGGTCAACTAAATAAAATTAAGCTTTCAAGCAGAGTTTAGAGTTAACGTAACAAAACGTACCATCCTCCATCGTGGATCAACGCCAGTCCACTCTCCCTCCCATTGCTCGCCGGTTTAGATAGCGTCCATTTGGTCGAACCACTTCCACTTTTCCATGATGGTTCTGTGGTCACTTAAGTTTTCCCTTCACTGTTGGTAGGTCCGGTGGTAGCCATGTGCGGCTTCCTGAGAGACTATTTTGTTTTGTTCGTCGCTAACGAGTGGATGTCTGCACCTCGTTTATTGACCACGGCGTGGTTTTGCGCTCAGCCGTTCCTTTTAACAAATCGGAAGTCGCGTGAACACATGATACTGCTATCGCTGTTGCTAACTTGAATACTAGCGGGTTGATGTCGCGTGTCGGAAATCCAGTGACCCTCGGCTGATAGTGATGATTCTCCCTGACCAATCAGTGATCTGAAGGGTTTTGACATCACATTTAGTATCGGCTCGGCTCGCTTGGAACCGCGACCGAGGTGGTACTAAAAAAGTATCAGGTACCAGGTACTACCCACAGTGGAAAACCCCCAAAAAGCGAGCAGAGTCGAGTCGAGTTGTACCATGCAGTGGAAAAGTCCCATAAGGGATGATGAGGAAGAATGGATAACGAAAGCTAATTAACCTTTCAAATGAAAGCATGCATTATAATGTTTTAGTTATCAAAGATATTGTTTTTAATGTGTTTTTGTGTGTTTGGTTAAAGGGATAGCTCACCCAAAATGAAAATTGTTTTTGCGCATACAATGAAAGTCAGTGCAGGGTTCAAAACAACACTGGACCCCATTGACTTTCATTGTATGGCCTAAAAACACCACAACATGTTTCAGAATATCTTCTTTTGTGCTCCATAGAAGAAAGTAAGTCATGGGGGTGAGTACGTTTTTGGGTGAGCTATCCTTTTAAGGAGTTCTGCAGTTAAACAAGTATTTGCCAAGATTAAATATTTCTTAAGGGAGTATTTGAAAAGAAACTAAGAAATATGTGAAGGAGAATGTTACAGTAGATCGGTCAATGGATTAAGAGTTCTGGGGCCTGTTAAGTTTAAAGGAGACATTCTGCAAATTTGCAACATTTTATTTATTTTTCCCTCAGTTTATTCATAAAGGTTTCTTTTTGGGTGGCTGGTCAAGTATTGACGCCGACTATCCCCCCTAGAGTCGTGAGTTCGAATTCAGGGCATGCTGAGTGACTCCAGCCGGGTCTCCTAAGCAACCATATTGGCCCGGTTGCTAGGGAGAGTAGAGTCACATGGGGTAACCTCTCGCTCTCAATGGGGCGTGTGGTGAGTTGTGCGTGGATCGTGGAGAGTAGCATGAGCCTCCACATGCTGCGAGTATCCTTGGCAACCAAATTGGGCCGGTTGCTAGGGAGGGTAGAGTCACATGGGGTAACCACCTCGGGGTCGTGATTGGTGGTTCTCGCTCACAATGGGGCGTGTGGTGAGTTGTGTGGATGTGGAGTAGCATGAGCCCATATGCTGAGTCTCTTGGCACAAATGGGCAGTTGCTAGGAGGTAGAGTCACATGGGTAACCACCGGGTGTGATTGTGGTTCGCCTCAAGGAGTGTGGTGGTGGAGAGTAGCATGAGCCTCCACATGCTGTGAGTCTCCTTGGCAACCAAATTGGAGTGGTTGCTAGGGAGGGTAGAGTCACATGGGGTAACCTCCTCGTGGTTGTGATTAGTGGTTCTCGCTCTCAATGGGGCGTGTGGTGAGTCGTGTGTGGATCGTGGAGAATAGCATGAGCCTCCACATGCTGTGAGTCTCCACGGTGTCATGCACAACAAGTCACGCGATAAGATGCGCGGATTGACGGTCTCCGAAGCGGAGGCAACTGAGACTCGTCCTCCGCCACCCGGGTTGAGGCGAGTGACCGCGCCACCACGAGGACCTACTAAGCACTGGGAACTGTGCGTTCCAAATTGGGGAGAAAAAGGGGATAATATACATTTTATTTCAGCCAAAATCAGTCGAAATTATTATTTATTTATTTTTTCGGCCATTTCCCACCCTCTCTCTCTGACTAACCGTTAAACCCTGTTAAATTTACAGTTGCAAAAACAATGTATTTAAATGAGCTCCGTTATGATTGGCTAATCTTTGTTTATTGTTGTTTATCAGGATGGGTCAAGCTGCTAAACAATGCATATGTGTTAATATGTGAATGTGGGCGGTCATATGTTAATGAGCTCATGCAGGAAACCTTTTTAAGTAGACTTAATGGAAAAATAACGCTATAAATGTGTAGAATATCAGCCCTTTGGTAGACAATCATACTACTTAGTTAAAAGTCTATTGTTCAGAGATGCTTCAAAAGTAATTTCTTTGACCTGATGTCATTAAAATAGTCATGTGAGTGAGTGAGTGAGTATCAATGTTCAACTAATTTACGTGCACATTACCTTTTTCAACACACAGACGATTTGTCATCCTTCTGTAATCAACCGGAATCTTCTATGACATATAATAAAATGGAAGTCTTTGCATAAAAAGAGAAAGAGACATAAAATAAACATGAGAATTTTTCCGCCGCTGGCCAAATGGATGCCCTACGGGGGGGATCTATGTTCCGCAACTGCTTTCGGGGTCCTTGAATAACATATAACGTGCAAGTAAGGGCAGCCGGTGGACTATCTGGTGCCCCCCTCGGGATTTGGTGCCCTATACAGACTGCATAGTATGCATTTAGGGACCAGCGGTACTGTATGTGACCTGCACATGTTCTTCACAGGTTTTGTACGATTCACCCACTCGTCCCTTGTGTTACAGTTAAATTTAGGATAGAAATGCGATAAGCACAGATCAAATTGAAACCAGAACTCTGCACAGTGCTGCCAGAGAACTGACCGACCCATCTTGGCATGTGTTGGACTCAGCTGTGACCCTGAAAACAATGGAACACACACACACACACACACACACACGACCCAGCCCCTTTTCTGCTCTACACCGATGTGCATTGATTATACTCTGTTGCAAACGTTCTCAAGTGTGCACGTTTTGATTACACGCACATGCGTGTACCAGCAGATCTGCACGCTATTGTTTTGCACCTGTCACAGAGGCAGCGCTTCAAGCGGTGTGTGTGTGTGTGTGTGTGTGTGTGTGTGTGTGTGTGTGTGTGTGTGTGTGTGTGTGTGTGTGTGTGTGTGTGTGTGTGTGTGTGTGTGTGTGTGTGTGTGTGTGTGTGTGTGAGAGCGAGAGGGAGAGCGCATTTTATTATCTGGCATTAATATGTAATTGTTGCTTTGACACGAGAGAGTTTGGGGGTTAAATTGGGTTGATTTCATTTGTGCACAATTGTGATGTGTCTTGTCACATGCTCAGAGAGAGAGAGAGAGAGAGAGAGAGAGATAAAAAGGGGGTAGGATTGAATGTCTCATAATTTCTGTTTGCTCTCATTCAGGCGTTCACAGGCGCAGACGCAACCATCAAGCTTTGACACCTCGTAATTTACACATTTACTTTAAATTACACACACACGCGCATCTGTGCAATCTGGATGAGGTGACGGATGCATGCAAGATTGCCAGACACACTGGAATGATATTCTCTTTTGTTTTTCTGCATCTTTGTGGTTTTTGGGGGGGGTTTGGTCAGACACGACAGCTTCTCATTTCGCCGTCTGTTGGTGAGTTCAGTGTTCCTTCGTCTTGGATATTTTGGATTCATGACAGACTGACATATTGACGTGGCATAATTAAATGGCCAATAATTGTCATCTTTAAATTGTTATGTGTGTGTGTGTGTGTGTGTGTGTGTGTGTGTGTGTGTATATATATATATATATATATATATATATATATATATACACAATACAAATGTACATGCAGTATATTTTGGCATTATGTTGAAAATCGCCATTCCTGTTCTTTAGATACCAGTATTGTCCTTGGCATTGAATAACCCACATCGTTTGTCCACGTTATTTAATTTTGTTTAATCAGATGAGCTTTAGATTGGATTATGGTGATATTTGCATGAGGGTTTTGAGGTAAGTGTGTTTCTGCTGTAATCTTTGCTTGTGATTGTTGGCATTTGTTTATCCCCAAAAGCCAAGATCAAGTGCTCATTTAAACTTCAATTGTAATCATTGTTTGCTCTTATCAGATTGCGTGTCTCTGTACGGCGTGAGAGGGAGAGAGCATGTAGTCTGTGGTAGTGCTGTGAGATCAAAGCTCACACGCGTGTCGTTTCAAAACCCATCTGTCCGACTTCAAAGTGCTCTGGTCTCATGCCCTGTGGGATAATGTGTCTATTTTAAATCGAGCTTATAAGTTACGTGTGGTATTAGTATTTTTGCACGATCAGTTGTTCCTAACAGACTGTTAGACAGTGTTCAATGTTTTTTTTTGATGCAAACGTAACTGTGCTTTCTAAATTAATTGCTTTTCAATGCACAGTGAACCTTCTGGGAGAATTTGATTTATAGTTCATGTTTTCCATCTGGATGGAGATTTATACCCCAGTTTAAGCGCCTCAGGCTCCTGGAATCATTATTGTTGAGGAATTTCATACTCTCATTGGAAACATTCCCCTTCAAACTCTTTCAACAATTGGTATCATCATAAATGTTTTATTTCATGCATTTCGTCATTACTGAAGCGATTTGTTTTCAAACTACTAAACAAAAACAATACAATTATTGGTAACATACAGTATGTCAGATGCAATAGCCATGTCATATAGGGCTGCGTATCGAGTTCGATACATTTTAGGCACCGACCGAATTGCCTCTAAACTATCGAGTATCAAAAAATATCTTGTTGTTTGGTACCAAATTTCGATACCTAAGGGGTTAATCTGGTCAACGTCAGTGATAAGCATGTATTAAGCTAGATGTACCCAAATGTAAAAGTGCCGGTGATTGGCTGTGTTTAGGCATCAAGGAAAAACACGAGTTTACACCGGTTATGCCCAGAGATGCGGCTCACACGTGAGGCTGTAGTGTGTATGCATATCAAACCCCATACATGTGAAAGATGTGGAAAAGATCAAAAGTGTAGTGCAATTTCACCAGGCTCAATGCCAACAGCGTGCAATGCAATATTTGTGACAAGATATTCGCTGCCGAGACCAACAACACGACAAATCTGATGAAGCACTTGACAGTGCACAGAATAAACTTAAGAGCAGAAAGTTGCTCCGTCTTCGACTGTAAGAAGACCGAGCCGGTGCGGTCATCCTCTCAGCGTCCTCCTGCCACAGTCCTCCTCCAAAACTACTGATGAATGCACCGGTGCTATGATTGGGACTCCGACAGGTACAGCAAACAAACCAACAAACAAAATCGAATAACTTGTAGTGGTACATGCTTGTGTACTTATTAAATTAACGTTTCTGTGCGCGGTGACATAGTCCTATAAACTGGGACCTAGGTAAAGTTAGATATTGTTTGGGTGTACGGCTATAGATAGCTAGCTAAATCGATGCCAAAAATGCTTTAAGGTTGACAGTAACTGATCAAGTTTAACGTAGATTAAACTTGTTATCTTGTTAAACCGTACTTATCCTTAGGGTCGGATGAATTAACGGTTTAGCTCTCTTGTTTAGTTTTTTCCTCTTCACATTAATGTTATAGCCTCTGCCCCTGCCCGACCCTGGCATGAGGAGACCAGAAGGCTCAGGAGATGAGTTTTTTTTTATGTAATCTTGTTAAAATGGATTTAAAAAAAATTGTATTGGAAAAAGTATCGTTTAGGAACCGGTATCGAAGTCAAGATATCGTTATCAAAGTTTTTTTGAACGATACCCATCCCTAATGTCATATGGGCCATTCTGTACTGAAGTCACTCATGTGTAGTTGTTTATGGAGTGTGTGCGTGTTTGAGCGCAGACATGTGTAAACCCTAATGAGCTGCGTTCAGTCAGATGTCTGGCAAACGTTAGTCTCCCCAGAGGTCTTCAGTGATGTCAAGAGCCTCGAGGCGGTCTGGAGATGAGACCACAACTCGCATCTCATATATCCCCTGTGAAGACATCAAGAGTAAGCCAAACAATTTACATTTTGGTGCTGAGTGTGCCATTTTATTCAGTGGT
This sequence comes from Xyrauchen texanus, assembly GCF_025860055.1. NCBI lineage: Eukaryota > Metazoa > Chordata > Actinopteri > Cypriniformes > Catostomidae > Xyrauchen > Xyrauchen texanus. The sequence continues at coordinate 39,139,176 of NC_068310.1, read as the reverse complement.
GAAATACTTTCCATTTAATATCCAGAGGCAACCATAACTAAACTGAAAAGTGCCAACTAGCACCACTTCACAGTTTTTGTCCTGTACCTTGTGTAGTGCGTCTCTTTCATTGGCCTGGTGTTGCATCTGTTTACATATTGAGTAATTTATGAAGCTAACAATATGCTTCCATTTTAATCAGTTTTGGAAGACTTCCCTGTTGAGCGAAAATCTGTTTTATAAATTCAACTAAAAGAGTGAGGGCTAACGCCAAATGGCAATTCAACCCTATTAATATTCCTCAAGAACCAATGCTCTATTTTTAACCAAAATGATTGGTTTAACACTATTTTGTCCTGTTTCTGGGTCTCTATTAATCTGTATTTCACTAATGAAAGTGCTCATCCCTTTGTGCTTGTAAATTTGGCCAATATACTCCTGACTCCCCCCCCCGCCGTGTTCTCTCTCCACGTTGCTGGATTCCTCAATGCTTTCAATTAGTCTTCACTGTCACCATGACTACGGAATCTCCTACCAAGCCGGCGGAAGCCCCTCTCCCCTTTTGGGCTAATTGAGAGCGAGTCTGGTGTAGTTGTTGAGTTCGTCCTGTGCCACTCGCTCACAGTGCCTTTCGTTTGCTTGCTCAAACTTGTGTGTCGAATTTTTGGAGAAGTCTTAACACAGGGTTCCAGATCTATTCCCTGAAAGGGTTAGTTCACCCAAAAATGAAAACTATTCCATAATTTACTTGCCCTCAAGCCATCCTAGTTGTGCATGACTTTCTTCTTTCAGCCAAACACAATTGGAGTTATATTAAAAAATATCCTTCTCTTCCAAGATTTATAATGGGAGTGAATGGTACCTTAGATTTTGAAGCCCAAAAAAGTGCATCCGTCCATCAAAAAAGTAATCCATACGGCTCCAGGGGGTTAATAAAGGCCTTCTGAAGCGAAGCAAAATATCCATATTTATAACTTTAGTATGACGTAGGCGTAACGTGAGCTCCTGTGAGTAGTGACGAAAGCACAGAGGATAGAGCAAAACAAAACGCCGGTCTCGAATTAGAAGACAACAATGAGGATGTTTAAAGAAAATTGTCAGAGGGTTTCGCTATAATAGAAGAGGAGATTGAGTTTTTTCCCCAGACCTATTTGTTTGAACCGGAGTACACAGAGCAGGAACTTCAGGAGATAGAGGAGGCTTCAGCAGCGGCACAAACAAACAAATCTTGTAGACGGAGAGTACGGGACATGTGGTGGTGCTCATTCAGGACAATGCCAGGTAATGCCAACAGAGGTGGAGTGTGTTTGCTGCCATGATTGAAATGACTGCATAGACGCACAAACATACCATTTTAAGATTAATACAAATCTACAGTATAGCTAAAACAACTCTCTTCGTTTCGCTGTTTTCTTTTGTTGTAAACAATGTGAGCTTCCATGTTCGTCAGTTCTCACCGGAGCTCACGCTACGCCTACGTCAAACGCCAGAACTCGACTCTCTTGTGAGCGCGCGGATGGCCGTTACCGAAAGCCAGTGATTATAGTTTATAAAGTTATAAATATGGATATTTTGCTTCGCTTCAGAACACCCTTTATTAACCCCCTGGAGCCATGGATTACTTTTTTGATGGATGGGTACGTGTTTTTTGGGCTTCAAAATCTAAGGTACCATTCACTCCCATTATAAAGCTTGGAAGAGCAGGATGTTTTTTTATATAACTCTGATTGCTTTTGGCTGAAAGAAGAAAGTCATATACACCCAGGATGGCTTGAGGGTGAGTAAATTATGGGATAATTTTCATTTTTGTTTGAATTAACCCTTTAAATGTCCTATGGTTTGCAAAAATATTGTTCGATGTGATAGACTGCTTAATTGGCCCAATTTTTGTAATACATTTTTTTGCTGCTGATTGTCTGAATTGGTCATTCCGCCTACTATCGGTAAATATATATTGACAGTCTTGTCAATGGACAGCACACATTTTCTTTATTTTTTCACATTTTCAGCTATTTTAAGTACATTTTTGTCTATCATTATATATTATGCATTTGTGTATATTTAAGCATTATATTGTCACTGGCTGCTGTCTAGATATTGATATTGGTAAAACAGTAAAACGGTGGAAATAAAATGTTTCAATTTAAATTAGATATTAATATTAGTAAGTAAAAATGTTTATTTATACAGCACAGCAGTATCCAGTACACTAGTATTCTGAACACAGCCATTGTGAGTGCAAGTCCAAATACCCCCCCCCTCGTAATGTTAAACTCCTTGTGTCCTCTCCACAGATCTGTGAAGAGTTCTCCGCTCCTCCTTCAGCTGCTTGAGACGTGAACTTCAGAAAGGATCTTTAATGAATCAGTTTTTGCCGCTCGATGCCATGGCGTTCAAGTAAGCATTTGTTCCACATCTTCTATCTGCATCTATATGATGAATGCATGCTCCGTGTTTTCCCGGATGATCTCAGACCCTATCATCAGGTTAGCAGGGCCTTGATTACATTTTCAGGTAAATGCATGGGGACGCTTGAAAACACTGGCGTATAAACTGGGTTTTGTCTCCGAGGGCCCCTTGGAGACGTATGGCATTTGCATGAAAGCTGATTTGCATTCCATCTAGGCTGTGTTGAGATTTCTGACGCTGGATGTTTGTTGGCTGTGCTTTTTTTTTTTTCCTGTTTGGCTCAAATGTCCAGTTTTCTTTTTGTTCTCTTTCTCTCTCATGCTCGCCTTTGCCAGTTGGACCTCTCCAGCTGAACTTGTTTTGACAGAGTTTTGGAGTGCAACTACGCCTTCAGAATGGAAGTTATAGGGTTGACGTAACGGGGTTGATGGTTTTACTGGTTATTTGGCCATTTAACTTGTGCTTGAATTTAATTCGGATAGTTCTACAGATCTCTAGTTCTCAATAATCAGTTGTTTACTAAGTCGTCATGGTAACAGGGTCGAAAGTTTAAGAATTAGCATTGTGCTCAAGCTAATAAATGTTAGGGTAATATTTTAGGGTATATCTATGCCTTCAAAATGGAAGTAAATGGATTTACCGTAACCGTGTTGATAGGCTTGTGTTTACTATTTAATGCAGATTTAATGCATCCTTGTATTAAACAACTAGAGGTCTTCGCGGGTCCACCCGAGGACTCGGGACCCGTTGGGGTTCAGGTCCATATTTTTAACGTGCGGCCGGGGTCTGGTCCCATTCTTGTACTTCGGGTCCCAGGTCTGTTTAACATCTGCAGTGACGCGATGACTTTACAAATTGATGATTGGCTCTTTTATTTAGGAGGCGGTACTTATTCCGCCATATCGGCGTTTGACGGATGACGTAAACCGAAGTTTATTATTGGCGTCGGCACGATTTTTGAGATATTGCGGTTGGAAATTGTTCTCTTTGTATATCTATAAATCTATGGTAGAGACGTGTCGTCTCTAATCGCAAATTAGCGATGCTAACGTCAGCGGCCGTGGCACTGAACAAGCAATCATTGTTATAGTTCAAAAGGGCAAACGGTGGAAGTTATCGTATTACGTGAGATACAAAAAAGCTGCAAAGTCGTGTTTGTCATCCGCCACCGTGAGCACGATTGGACTTAACACAATACACAACGCTGACGTCAAAAATCGGTGACTGCAGCACATCGCAATATTTAGCAGAACCGGAGGAGTTCTGCACCGTGACCGGACAGGGCGCTCATTTGGAGAGCGAGACGATGCGCCTCCATTTTTCCCGCATCTGTTTTGAAAGCATCGTCACGTGGGTACGCCTACGTCGTTACCAAAGCAACCCAATGCAGATAGGTTGGTTATGTTTGAACGCGCCAATCTGATTTGATCACTTGCAATTAATGGTGCATGAATAAATCCGATGTGCCTGCGGTCTGAACAGAGTCACAGTCAATGTGGATATTTCTCCGTTGTTTGCCAAACAAAGTCATGCTAACACAGTTGACCAATTAAGAAATGTAAAGGAATAAAGCATTTAATTGTGCCATCTAAATAACTTTGGCTTCAGAACAGAAGTGTTGCCTTTTTACAAAGTGTTTTAGCCATATCTAGCCTTGTTCTGGAGAGATTTTGGGTGTCCCTCATTCAACCTTAAATGGTACTCGCATTAGTCATCAATACAGAAAAGATTCCAGAGTGATGCAAAACCAGGCAAATGAAGCTGTCAGGAAATGCTGATGTTTCTGTGAATGATTGACAGCTGTCAACTGTCTCTCTAACACACACACACACACGCTTGCCTTTTCTGCCCATCGTTGTTCATGCCCAAAAGTGTTATCAAGTGGGAGGGGCTCTTTAATGGGCACTGGCCCCATTGGCATGGTCGGTAATCCGTCCCTGGGCAGGGCTCCATACTGCGACTAAAATGGTCGTGAATGCAACCAAAAATAATTGATTGCGACAATTTAAAATGTAGTCGCCATTGGTGACTGTCGGGTTGCGTGCGCACATGTGCAGTTTTGTCAGTGCCAGTGTGTTTAGCCGCCAATTTTCACCCGTTCGGTTTTGAGGACAAGCTCGCTGCACAGCACGCAACAACGAACCCAGCACAAGAGAGTCGTGAACAAATGACTCTTTTGAACAGGATCTTTTTCACGAATCACCCGAAAAGTACAGAGGGTTTGAATCAGATTCAGTTTCTCAGCGAATCAGCCGTCAGTGAGCGCTCAACTGGGAGCGCAGCCATTTCAAAATAAGAGTCCCATGTGTATTTCGGGCTTCTTTACATAAGTCACGTATTGTATCTAAATTGAGAAAATCTGTAATTTGGCTACTTAAAGAGGCGTTGGCTCCTAAACTGAAACATTAAGTTAATTCTTTAGTCTGGAGCTCTGCAGGGTTTCCTTTTTTCAAGGAATGTATTTTTAATTTTTTTTTTATTTAATGCTTTTTTCATTTGGTAATAATAATATATATTTTTTTTATTTAATGCTTTTTTCATTTGGTAATAATTTTATTTTTTTATTTAATGCTTTTTCATTTGGTAATAATTTTATATATATATTTTTTATTTAATGCTTTTTTTCATTTGGTGGTAATTTAATTTTTTATTTAATGCTTTTTTCATTTGGTAATTTATTTGATTTAATACAGAGAATTTTGCCGGCATTTTTTCAAAAGTAAAACGAAACAATAATTTAATAGAATTGGGCTGTAAGTGTTCCAAAAACTTTTCACATAAAATCCTTGGATGGAAACGTAGTTTATGAAGCTATTTTGTAACGGTGTCTTTTTCAACGAACAACAACAGCAGAAGTAGAATCATCATCCTCAGAGACTGATGAAAGTGACAAGCTTGTTGACGAGTGGTCGCAAAGATCAAAGGTATCCTAGCAACCAGCGCAGGCAGCTGATCGGAGGCCCCGATTTAGCTGTCCATTGTATCGCCTGCGCTCGGCGGATTTGTAGCACAATTGCTCCTGTGGAGGAATGATAAATGTGCCGTAAGACATAAAGAAAAAGAGAATGAGATGGCATCTGTCATTGGGTCTGGAACAAAGATGGCCTCTACACAACTACTTTAGATTCATGTCTGTCTGAATACACGTCCTCCTCCCTTTCAATGTCTCTCTTAATGTCTCTCTCTCTTGCATCTTGAGTTAATATTGACCGATTGTTTTGGAGGTCTGTAGTGATGTCTGCCAAACCTAAATGATGCTTTTATTACATACAGCAAAAGGATATTGTGGCCAGGGGCTCCCAAGTGCCAAAAGCTGAAATAAGTACTATAGAATTAGTCCATATTAGTATATGTGAAGAGTGCAACATTTTATCAGGGTTTGGACTTTTTAGCATCTAAAAAGCATGCATCGCTCATGCACGAGACGTCTAGTGCATTATGCATGCATAGAAAAATCGGATGCATTCGGAGTGAACGGCTTCTTAAAACAATATGAATTCAACATCACTAGGTGTGAGTTGGAGATAAGACTATAATCTCTAATCCAGTTAAACTGTACACACCACTCGTCTGTAAATGCCTCTTCCTCTCTCCCCTGCCCCCATCTAATGCCTACTCCGCTGGGAATGCACATCCAACTCCAGTTAAAGTGACAACTCTGATCAGCATATGAACAGGGTGAGGTCACATGACCCGGAGATGATTTAGATGGAGTTCGAAGGCCAAGATCCTCTGACCTGTCACCTCCGGGCTATTATGGAGCCGATCTGTCACAACAACTCTTGATGGACTCAAAACAAATGAGAAACCATCTGTTGAACGCAACTTGAGAGCGACTTGTTTACAAATATGAATTGCCCTCTCAAGCCTTGACGAGTTAATCTTCGTTAGTTGAACGTGCAATCAAAGGGTAGACGATAAATCACATTTGTTGCATTCTCAAACAGCTAATGAAGCTTTTAAAGGAATAGTTCAGATTAAAAAAATTGTCACGGTCCTGTCACCTTTTCTGGCGGGACCATGGCATTATCCACCATAGCATAAAGCTCCAAAAAGGACCTAAAAGCATCATAAAAGCAGTCCACGTTACACATGCAGAATATTTCTCTCTGTCGTAGTTCTTTGGTCTGTCCCGGGGCCTGGGTAGCTCATTGGTAAAGACGCTGGCTACCACCCCTGGAGTTCGCTAGTTTGAATCCCAGGGCGTGCTGAGTGACTCCAGCCAGGTCTCCTTAGCAACCAAATTGGCCTGGTTGCTAGGGAGGGTAGAGTCACATGGGGTAACAAAATTGGTCTCGGTTGCTAGGGAGGGTAGAGGCACATGGGGTAACAAAATTGGTCCTGGTTGCTAGGGAAGGTAGAGTCACATGGGGTAACCAAATTGGTCCGGTTGCTAGGGAGGGTAGGGTCACATGGGGTAACCTCCTCCTGGTTGCTGTAATGTGGTTCGTTCTCAGTGGGGCGCGTGGTGAGTTGGGTGTGGATGCCACGCTATGTCTCCGTGGCAACGCCCTCAACAAGCCACGTGATAAGATGCGCGGGTTGACAGTCTCAGTCGCGGAGGCAGCTGGGTTTCGTCCTCCGCCACCCGGATTGAGGCGAGTCACTACGCCACCATGAGGACTTAAAAGCACATTGGAAATTGGGCGTTCCAAGTTGGGAGAAAAAGGGGAATAAAATCCAAACAAAGCTAACGTATGACTTCAGAAGCCTTGGATCATTGTACATGAGTTGTACAATTTTTATAAAACGCTTTCTGGAGCTTGGCAGCCTGTGTTAACCGTCTACTTTCGTTATGTATAAAAAAGTGGCATTAACATTCTTAAAAACATCATATTTTGTGCTCCACAGAAGTCAGTCAGTCATATATTCATTTGGACCGACACGAGGGTGAGTAAATCAAAGATTCATTTCTTGTTGAACTCTTCTTAAATTTCAGTTGATGAATAACGCATCTCTGGTCTCTGAGAGCTTTGTGTGAGATATCGAGGCCCGCGTTGAAATGTAACAATATCGTCCACTGTCCTCGTCTCATCAATCAAACTCGTTTGTTCTCCGATCCCCACTTTAACAATCGAAAAGACGTCTCTGTGTTCGTTAAAAGAAATCCTCCATTATGAAGAGGGAGACCCGTGACATCTTAACTTCCTCTGTTTGAGCAAGGAGAGGGGCTGTCGGGAGCATGACTGACAGGCCTGTCGCTGAATGAGGCGTTCCCGGATGTTGTTGCGGACGTGTTTTGTGCGAGAGCTCTGAAGTGGCGTTCGATGGCTTCCCCTCGCTGTAGAAGGATGCGACCTTTCACTCGGAGCTCATCAATTTAAGGACTCAGTCAGTGGTCTGACAGGACGTCAGAGTGTGAGATGCAGACACCTGCCGTGTGTGTGTCGGGGGCAGTTTGCTACAGGAGAAGCTACTAGGCACTTACAATGCAAAGTGAATGCAAGGCGAATTTCTGAACGTTAACATACACTCTTTTTCAAAAAGTATTCACACAATATAAACAATATGCTTGTAAATGTGATTAAGTGTGATAAAATCACTTAAAAACCTTTTCTGCATAAAGTTAGAGCCAATTTTAAAACTTGATGTAATGCCACGATGATGTAATGTCAACAAACCATAAAATGATTATAAAAATTAAGATTTAACCCTTGTGCGAGGACTAAAATGTCATAATTGTATATATTAATATTATTTTCCACTTTCAATCAACATCAGTCCTGATCATAAATATCAAATATTCATTAATTTTCAGGATTTTAACCCTTTAATTGGCAGTCTTGTTTACATAATGCCACTGTTGATTTATACACACACACTCTCACACACACTCACTCACTCACTCTCTCACACACACTCACTCACACACTCTCACACACACACACACACACACAATCTCACTCACACACACTCTCTCACACACTCACTCACTCACACACACACTCACACACACACACTCTCACACACTCACTCACTCACACACTCACTCACTCTCTCACACACACACACACTCACACTCACACACACTTACACTCACACACTCACACTCTCACACACTCTCTCACACTCTCACTC